>NC_052133.2:8522229-8826200 GCF_016086655.4 Lepeophtheirus salmonis | reverse complement strand
AACATATTTTAAAGTCAAATCAAACATATGATCGCCGTCTCTACCTAGCGTGAGTTTACGGCAAAATATCAAAGCATTGAAAGAATTATCCTCCAAGACAACTTCAAATAGAAGAAAAATATCATTCGTGATTCTCTCCATATGAATTTTATTACGAGCTATTAGGAGAGGGGGATGAGGTCTATCCCAATTAATACTGTGAACATTGTTGGGATTTAATTTTAATCATACCCGTAGCAATCAAAGCAAGATGTCCAGGATGCATTTGACTTTTTCGCATAGGCCTACGTTTGCCAATTCTTTGTGCAAATAAACAGAAGTTATTAACACTCCAACCAGACACATAATTAAATAAAGGGATATAATCTTTGTTTAAATTTGAGTTCTCAACTCCACTGTATGACATTGATTTTACATTGATTAGTAAGTCTTCAGATTTCAACGTACCACCCAGTAATTGTCAAACAAATCCTTAGTATTAATCTCCATCTGTCATGAGCAAACACTCACACGTAGCTTCTCACTCAATACTTAGAAGGTCTCTCCACAAAAATAAAAACACCTACAGAAGAAAAAAAAAAAAAAATTGGATGAGCCAAAGAGTACTTAGCTCGTTGCAAAACCTCAACTAAAGTTACAATCATTTATTTAAATTTAATACTTTCTTTTTTTAAAATCTGAGTTGAACTAAACTCAATATTTCCTTCATTTTATAGAGTGATCTTTTTTTTTTTTTACAAAAATCTATTGGTTTATTGGTTGTGCCCATTTTTCATAAATACTGATAACCTTTGCTTTATTAATATAGATATTAAATATAGGTGTATATTATTAATTATTCTCAGCAAAAAAATAGCAAGCTACAGAATGTCACACCACCTTGCTATTTATTTTTTTGGTTTGATCATTCCCTATTTAGTGGTGATTCAGGACCGTGCCTTTTTTTGTTTACTACACCAATTCTAAATAAACATACTATGTTATCATTTAAAATTAATGTTAATGTCAATAACTGAGAGAAAATTAATGCACAGATTAAATCTTTTTCATCTACATACATGAATTTAAATTGATATTTACACACACTGCGCATTAAAAAATCAAGAGTTTTCAGCGTTATATACCTCCATAGAGATAAGATAAAATGAATTATATAAAACCCCTTTATTCTCGACTAAGATTAGGTTAGTACCACATTATACATGATGAAGTTATTTTGTGCTATTTTGTTATCCATTGGATTCTTGGTAAGTGATTTTTAAATGAATATCCTGAACTAACACTCAATATATTTCCCCTTCTAGCAATCATCTTCAGCTGAATATGAAGGTAAAAGCTAACCGAAACTGTTACATATTTTAAATACTTTCTACTATGTATTAAATTTGCGGAATTGAAAACAAGGAATTCTCATCGAAAATCATTGGTGGACATGAAATCATTATTCATGAGCAGCAATTTTGATATCCATTGTGAATAAGCAGTACATTCTCACATCCCATTGTGTGGTTCCATTTGCACTATCTCAAAGCTGGAACTCATGATTATTCCAAGGATGAACCTCATCAGCAAGTAATTTTGGGCACTGAATCTATTCCTCACCCCAACTATATCAACAGCGTTATCAACATTGCTCTAATCAAACTAGAGAAGGAATTGAGTTTTATTCTATAGCAAAAAAATGATGACGTTAATTGCAGATTATGTTAGACCCATTTGCTTGCCCAAATACTCCGATATGGGAAAAACTTTTGCTCAAAACGGTCACGTAAAGCCCCAAATCCTATTGGTGAATTACACTATTGATGATTAGAAATGATGTTGTACTCAAACATATGATTGATCAATGAAGATTTGATTTGCATCGATTCCTCTGATCATAAGGTTAAGTGAGAGTCAATCAATTGCATTCAATCTTATAAATATCTTAAAAATTAATTCTTAGGGAGATAGTGGAGGTCCAATGAATTATGAAATTGAAGATGGAAAATATATGCAAATCGGTGTTGCAGATTTTGTTGGAGGAAAAAACTTGCGATATGGAAAGCCAAGGATTTGCTCGAGTCACTTCTTACTTGGAATGGATTGAAGAGAACACGGGAAGGAAAATTGAAGCTTAAGGCTTGAATAGTCCTATAAATATATTTTGAATAACTTATTTTATAATACCTCGAGGTTGATGAAAAAATAGTCATTTCACAATTAGAGAAATAATAAAATATAAAATGGCTCAAAAGTCAAAATGCCTTACTTGATAATTTCTTGTATCTGCTAATAAAAAGATAAAACGAATACACATAATATTTAACTTATGATTTAAACCCCCATTCTCGTCCAAGAAGAACAGATGTTGCTCGTCCGCACAAACAAAACGGAGAATGATTATTCTCAAATATGAGTTTGGATTATCAAGGTATGTATATTTTGGCAAATAATGGTCAACAGCAAATTATTCAAAATACCCCTATGACCCACTAATTGAACGTAAAGTAGACAAAATTGATTGTCACTATAAAGTAATGATATATTCATTCATTCATTTCAAATGAATGAATGCAAAACCCTATAAGTGACTCAAATATGTCTAAGAAACATTGGCTTTATTTAACTTTGAAGTAAAAAAATATATATATTTCGATTTTCTCCTTGTTTTGTATTTTGTTCAGGATTGTTTTTATGTTGAAACACTACAGTTTCTTGTTAATGGTATTTTCCATAACTGGAGAGAAAACCTTGTTTTATGATATGAGTTATGTAATTAAGTATTGCTAATCGTTATCATTTTATAAATATATTTTATCAAGGAAATCATTATTCATATTCCATAAAGGAAAGTAATTCTTCAACCCTGAGCTAACCCCACGGGAAACTTTCTCAAGGTCAATTTTCTAAATTCTACATTTATATTATTTGATCTTGACTCTTCCATAAATGTTTGTGAACAGCTGAAGAATATTCCCAATGTGTCACTTCAATAAATTTCATTCTCTATCAGTATCTGTATCAGATAAAAAAATAAAAACGTTGAGATGACCTACGAATATGAACGCTGTAAGGCTCCTCTATGTCTTTCAATTAGAATTGTGATCAAAACATCCAAAGTTTTAGGTAGTATAAAACTTTTGGTAGCCATCAGGTGTGGTGTATAGCAACCAAGTGTTATAAATTTTATACCTCGAGGATGCAAATCATTACGGAATATAATTATCAAGATAAATAACTCTTTATGGTCTGGTTGAAGAAGATTTGTCTTCATGCACTTCAACAATAATACTTATTTCAAGTTCTTCAGTTCTAGTATCATACTTATATGTATTATGGATGTCAATTTTTCTTGAAATCTTTTAAACATCAGGAGAGACGTAGCACAGAGCTTTATTTTACAGAAAAAAACGGCCAACCCCCCTAAATATTAATATTATTGAACTAGGTTCTTTTTTTGTATACATCTAATAAAAATATTTCCATTTTTTTTTCTTTTTGTTCAGGCATTAAAAAAAAAACAATTTAACCAACAGTCGTATTGGTTTTTTTACCAGGGATGGGCAAGTTAACTAATCTTTTTAACTAGTTAAGTTAAAGTTAATTATTATTATACTCTTTAATGACTAGTTGATTGAAAGTAATCTATTTCTTTGAAAAATATCCAGTAAAGTTAAAGTTAATTAACTTTAGAGTACTTTAAGTTAGATTAACTCGCCCAGCCTTGGTTAAGTAAAAATTGATTACGAGATTAAAAAATAACTATTTAAGTTAGTCCTTTGATAATTTATGAAGTCTTTAAAATAAAGATTATTCTGTCGGTCTCTATATCTGGGGTTTTCTATACATCCAATTGAATGATCAAGAAAAAATACAGATTCAAACTCCCATCAACTTCTGTTTCGAAGGGGACAACCAATGCAAAAATAAAATTAAATGATGAAATGGAGGTTCAAGAAAGATAAAATTTTTGATTTTTGAGTTTGTATGTAATTTAAAACTATATGTAAAATTATATGGGACAAAATATAAAAACGATTTCGTATGGAATGACCCAGTTCCAAAGTTTGATAAAACAGATAGCGTCAACACAGTGTTTAACTAAATTATCGGAGAACTAAGCGTTATTTCAAGAAAGGTTATTTTTTCAAGTGAGAATGAAAAAATAAATTTAACTTTGACTAATGAACTTAATCAGGTTAAGTTAAAGTAAAGATTTAAAAGTTAATTTTGAAAAAAATAATAATTATTTATGCCAAAGTAAAAATAACACTATTTAAATAATTAACTAATTAAGTTAAAAGTTAATTAACTTAACTTATGTATGTTAAATTAAGTTGCATTAACTTGTCCAACTTTGCTTCTTAGTGTGACCATATTTAATCTTCCTACCAAGTTTTATCAAAATCTGTCTATATGTTTTGCCTTAATCCCATTAACTCACATACAAACAGGGCCCAAAACATAACTTCTGTTCAACTTCTTTGGCAGAAGTAACTATCTTTACCAGTGTGAAGACTTAAAGTTGAATTCTACGGTGAAGAATTTACTTACCAAGCGTCGAATTAAAAAACTGAATTATCTCTCCTCCAAGGCTCTCTTATCCCATGAAAGAAAAGTTAAAATGTTTTATAAAACTAAATTTTTAATGTATAATAATATTTATGTGTTACTTATAAATATTATCTAATAATTATTTATTTCATCCTATCAAATTGAAACTCAATTCTGATTTTTTTTAAATAGAGAGTATCAATTTATGTATTGAAAATATATTTAAAGTGAATATTTAATTGTTTAAAAAAAACATGATTGATGATATCGATTCCCAGGAAGCCAATAAGCTTGATAATTTATCATCATATAATAACTAATTATATCAAATTAATGAAACAACGAAGGGAATATCATGAAGATTAATGTACAGCATACGGAATGCTTTGATCAATAAATTAAAGATACATCTGTATAAAGATGATTCATACTCGATCCAATTACAAAGCATATATATTTTTTTTAAATATTTAGGAAAAATATACTCCAAAAAAAAAAAAATAAATAAATATTGATGTAAAAACTAATAATAGGCCTATAAATAACATCCATCATGGGTATTGTAAGTTAACTTAATTACGTTCTTCAAAAAGAATAAGTTATATTTAATGATGAAAATCTAGTGAAGAATGGTACATTATATTAAAATAATTTCTGTGTATGTGTGTCTGACGTTCAGTGATGCAAATCCGGTGAATTTTTCAGTTTGTCCGTTTTCTTTTTATATTATAAAGTGAAAAATGAATTTTCTTTTCCTTAGCAGTTGTCATTATTTACCGTGTGCGTCATAAGCCCTTGCACACTTTTTATTCAGATAATAACGTTTAAATTTAGCGGCGTTTCATAAAACAAGGTGAAATAAAAAGAAACCGGTTTCTTTTAGGTGTTTATTAAAGAAATGAAATCAGCCAATGGTCATTCAGGAGTTCCAAAATATAGAAATAAACTTCAAAAACGGAGACATAAAACAAAAGTTGTTCATAATTCTAAGTTACATACGTAAAGTTATGTTTAATTCTGATCAGACCCGATCCCTCTTCTATTTTTGCTAATAACTTGATTTTTTGCATAAAACAAGATCAGTTTCCTGTGTCTCAAAATTTTTTAAGTTATGGGTGGTTGATTCAAAAATGTACGAAAAAAAATATAGATAAAAAAAAATGTACAAACGGAAAAGGGAGAACGTATATTAAATATGAATTAAAAAAAGAAATAGGTAAATGAAGGAAGAAGAGGATTAGATAGTTAGTCTTAGTATGTATCTACATAATTGTTAAAGAAAACATGGGAAGTTAGCAATGACAATGACAATAAATACAATAGAGAGTCAAACTTTTGAAAAAAATACTTACCAAAATCAGTATTCTTACATGATCAATCATATGTTAGATTTTCAAGAGTGTAAAAGGAGAGTGCAAATTTGATTATATTTATATCAAATTGAAAAAAACAGCAGTGTGTGCAACCTGTAATTTTAGGTGTATTGACATTTCAGTGATGAGTCAAGGGTCCAAAAAACAAGTTATTTTTTTTTTTAATATGTTTCAAAAATAAATGTAAAACCCCAACTTTTATTTTCTATTTTGTGGAAATGAGTTATTTTCTATGATGTATAATATATTAATTAAATACTGGGAGACATTGCCAGATTCTGTATTCAAAATCACTTACAATATCCCAAAATATGATAGTTTATAAATGACTTATTTGTTTATTAAAACATTCCAAATTTGACGATTCTATTTGAAAAATAAGTATTTTCTCTATGATTCCGAACTCGAATTTTCTCATCTTTAAAAACTGATATCCCTATTATTTATGAAGATATTGTCTTAAAATTTTGCACTGAGTCTAGTCTTATTAGTTTGAACAAGTAATTTAAAAAAGAACTAAATTTGTATGATAAGTTTACAAAATAAAAATAAAATTGATTAGTCGTCATGGAATAATGATGTCGAAATAGTTTAGACAAATTCTGCATAATCTTTTAAGATTTAAATCTTGTCTATTGTTGATAAAATATTACATCAATTCCAAACATTCGTTTGCAAAATAAAATTATATGAGTAACTCTATGTTAAGTATATACAAAATTAGTGATGAAAAGCCGATGTGTGTACCCATCAAAGACAGAAAGTAAACTCTGTAATACTCATAAAGTTACAAATAAATTTATTTATACTTTTTAGTTTATGAATTTGGATCCGACATATCGGGTACCTATAGCATACATGAATGTTTATTTCTAAAGATCCGAACTGAACAGGATTCAAAAAAATGAGGATCGGTCCTATCTTTAAAACTGACTGGTAAATACCTGGAACTATATAAAGGGTAATTTATAACTTCTTTAGGATTAACAAAACATTTGGACGCGTGTAGGTATGAATTTGAATTCCCCTTACTCATTTGAAGGAGGGAGTTAAGAGAAGAGTTGGAACAGCGTGGTAAGACTTTAATTCATGAACATTTCAATTGGTTTTGCGTACGGAGAAATCGTATTTATAGATCTCCATCTACCCATTGTTCCAAGGAGTTTATATTTTTTTATTTGGATATCCTAAGCACATACACCTTTTAATCTTCAACTTCATGTTCTGTTCCAGGGATCTCACCCCTTTATGCGTTACTCACTGAATATCATCTTTTTTTATGGAAATGATCGGCATGGTTCAAGGTCTAGGTTACACAAAACAAATTGAGATGTATAAGGGAATTATTATGATCTGTTGATCCTTTTTCGTAAAAATGATTAAAAACGGAGGTATGTGCTCTTCGGATTGCCTACTCTAGTTATCTCTTCAAACAAACTTGAACAGATGATATATTTCATCTATGTTTGCTTTTTAGTCGCCGGGATTACGGCAAAAGTTACAGGTAGATTTTGATCAAACTTGGTACGAAGATTTATATAGTCACAGTAAGAGGCATTAAATTTTGGAGAGGTCAAGTTGATACAAAATGTAGAAAATACATAATGGACCATAACTTTGGAACAAATTGGGCTGCGTAAATCAATTTTAGGCAGAGTTGTTGCGTTCTGCCAAGTGCCCATTTCATTTCATTTTAGCTACATGGCGCGTCTAAAGTGTTAATAAGATTAACTTGTTGATATAATATAAAAATAATTCGTCATATATAATCCACATTCAATTTTGAAATAAGAAAAAAATATTCTGACTTGTTTTTGTCTTGATGAGCCACATATATTCTGAAGATAATAACTTTATTCGTACAAGGATCACCTTTAAATGCTCACATATGATTTTATATTTAAAAATTAATTAAAAGTAACGGGTACAAAACCAATAATTAATTAATTCATTGATACATCTAAACATAAAATATAATTTTATAAAATTTAAGAAATTTATTTCCATGTTTTCAATTTTATTACATTTATATAGCAGTTTGATAATATATAAGTTATACTGATGGGATCCCAATACCAATACCATTCTTAAAAATTCCAGATGCCAATTCTGATTCTGTAAAATAGTAGGTAAAGAATGCCATTTGATATGAGGGGGGTCCACAGGGTTATATTTGTTAAGGGTAAGACTTGTTTTTTTGTTCTAAAAAAATCCAAAAGTTATTTTAAAAAATTTCAATTAAATTTTTGTTAATAATTAATTTAAAAATAATTAGTTATTCACAGAAAATTATTTTTTTTTGGAAAAAAAATTCAAATATTAATTTTTCTAGTAAAAAGCAAAAATTCCTTATTTTTCGGGGGGCTATATTTTTGTAACTTAGAAAAATAATAAATTGTTAAATACCAGTAATAAATAAGAATGGGAATCTGTTTTTATGTTACAATGTGAGCTAGTTTTATTAATATGCACGTAGATTTCATGATTCATTCTGAAATAATGAGTTCATTATTGAAGTATTAAACCTATATATTAAAAAGAAAAAGAAAAAAGAGATTTTTTTTCCTTCACATATATTCCAAATATATTTATTGTTTGGGATGAATTTTCCTAGGGATGAGCTTACTTCGCTATGAACTTTCCACGCGATGAACTTGCTTTGGTGTGAAAATAGGGGGTCAACTTTCCATGCACAACATTATTCATTGGAATGGTATTTTTTAAGATTAAAATGATTTATTGTTACAGAAATAACTGTCTTTAAGATAAAAGGTATTTTTAAGTTGTTAATTCATGATGGTTTCCTTGCACTTTGGTAAAAAAAAACAAAAAAACATATAGATTCCTCATTTGTTGAATGATACATTAACAAATAACAAAATGGTTCCCTCAATCAACCCAGAACTACTTCCTTTCTTTTCGATATGACAAATTTATTCATTTCAACAAGATCAGGAGCCCCTGATACAAGAATTTGCGAATGAGATATTCGAAAGAGTTTAAGGATATCAGTCCTCATATTCCGGTTCAAAATACAATACATGAGGAAATTATTGCCTCCGTTAAGTATGAGAAGAAGATGGCTCACTATAGTTGTAAGAATGATCCATGAAGAGGGACGGAACTTCTCCTTACAACGGATCATGGTGTCTACATAGGTCCATTCATATACATTCAAGAATAGTCGAAGAGAATTTGTTAGCAAAAAGACGCAGACAATTCCCACAAGAACAAATGCCAGTTGAAAGTCTTTTGCCTCTTTAGCACTCGTGGTTTGTCGGTTCCCTAAGAAGCGATTCCGTGTCTGCCGAAGGCGAATATAAATCCGGATGTTGAAGAAAAGTAGAGCGAGGAAGGGGATGACTCCCGTGATGAGGGTTTGAGTGATGGTGTTGTAATAACGGATGTAGTGGGGGTTATTTGAGAAGGAGGTGAATTCGATGCTGTAGTGAAGGTCCCCGTCCGGACTGGAACTGCTCGTGATGGTTGTTTCGAAAAATTTAGGTACGTTGAGAAGAAGAGAGAAGAGTATGACGAGAGAGGCTTGCGCTGAGACCCGGTATTTGAACATTTTTGAGAGTGTGAGATTCCGGTGGTAGTAGGGAAAACACACTGCTATAAATCTTTAAAAAAACAACAACATAATGATCAGTGAACTGAAGCTACCTATATGTAAACGATGTTTTGAATACGTATTCATAAATCTTTATTAATAGGCTAAATAATTAAAATTATTTGATGTGAAAATAACCAAAAAGTATTGAAGTATTGATGAAGAAAGAAAATTAAATCAGTTGTATTTGCATTCATTTATGAGTACACGCATTTTAAACTTGGATGTTCTCTCCAAAAGAATATTTTAAATATCGATAACAGTTTTTTTAATTGGTCAGAAGGAGTACTGTACTATGGAATTTTAGAAACATGGAATAATCACGCATGCAGTTTAGCTTTTTTTATTAATTTCCCCTCTTGAAGGACTGAAGTTAAAAATTACATAGACCCATTCTATGTAATTTTTACAACCAATCCCTCATTGTATATTCCTCTCATATGGGAATAAAAACTATACATGATTATTCCAGGTCTCTATAATTCCATGGCAATACGTTGAATTGCTTAAACTTTGTAACACATTGTGAATGGCGCTCAGCTCTTTCACATTAAACTATTTTACCTCGTGACATTTTGATGTAAACCATTTCTCCTTAGGACATTTTACCTTATAGCCTTTTCGCCAAAAGGATATTTTGCCTTAATATATTAATAAATGAGATTCATACATTGGGGGGTTTTTTTCTGTTTTTTTGGTTATTTTGGTTAAAATTAATGTTCCTTTTAAATTTTGTAATCCAAATGTGTAATGTGTATTACTATAAAACCCCTTAAATCATTGTTTTCTGCAGGAAAAATGATGGAATCATGCCCCAAAATTTAGATGTCCATACCAACAAAATCTGAGAATGTAATTGATTCGAACAAGAGACAAAATAGTACACAAAGTTATTATAATAAGAACAACAATTCCGGCAATGATTTGTATAGAAGAATTGCTAATCATTTCTCAGTTAGTAGTAATCATTAGACATGATAAATTATTCATACTAGAAAAGACTCATGGATTTACGTACATGCATAAAATAAGACAGAAGCATAGTTCCATTGTTATCTATTCAGAAAATAATCATTTAATATAATTTATAAATCAAAATATGTAATATTTTGATTTATAAATTCAAAGAAAACATATATTTATACAAAAAAATAAACAATAACGACGAGTAAACTTTATTCATTTATGGGGAAATATTCTTGAGGCAAAATTGTTTACAACAAAATGTCCAAAGGCATAATAGTTTAAGGTAAAAGTACCCGGCAACATTATGAATATTTAAGTTACCTTTCTAATCCTAAGAGAACAGTCATGTAAATCGATGCACAAAGCAATGAATTCGTGATGGGATATAAGAACCAAGGAAATAAAAACGTATACACGATGCCATTCATATTAAACACCCTCACAAAAGAGAGATCTACCATTGTAAAGAGACAAAACAAGGCATCGATTACAGCCAGAACGAGGATGAATCCATCAAAGCTGTTTTTGATCTTACGTCTGGAAATGAGTTAAGAATCCTTTAGCCTGCTTTGTTTTTTAAACCCTTGAGTTTGTTTATCACACTTACCGAACAAAAACAATAATGCTGATAATATTTGTGATGATGGCTAAAAGAGAAAAGAGTGTGAGACACACTCCTTCCACCCAAAATCGAAATACATCAATCCATTTGGAATCGCTAAAAAAATCACAAACTTCTTCTAAACTATCATAGACCATGCTTCAAGCTCTGGAGCAGTTTCTTGACTAAATTCTGAAGAACATTTTTTCTCACAAGTGATATTATTCTCTATTTCGTAGGGACTTGTTCTTTCCTTGTTTTTTAAAGCGAGAAATGGTTGAAAGCGCATCGCTTTTCGATTTGTTTATTCCTTATATTTATTTTGTTAGATTGTATATAAAAATTAATATTCATATAAAAAGGATTTATTTATGTAGGGTTGTAAATCCAAAGCATTTATTAGCGTGCACATTTTTAGTTGTAGGTAACCTGAAATTTTTCATTTTCTCAAGCTATTATCATTATCCTTGTAATTTTTTTTGAAGTGATAACATCTAAGCAGTGAATAAGTAGGCTTGAAATGGAGAGTAAAACTGAGTATTTGTTGAGGAAATATCTTCTATATTAAAGTAAGGTAAATTGTGATACCTCGTCAACGCCTAATAACTACGGACAATTCCAAGTATTAACGCCTGTATTCATAATAAGATTCCCATTAAAAACATCAACATTTGGAAAGAGTAGATTTGTGGGGTATCAACATAAAAATATTCTTGAACAAAAATCAAGCAAAGGAAACAATTTTTTTACTTCATATACATACATATAGAATGTGTGTAAGCATATTGTACTGCGCCAATTAGAGCTCCATGAAGGCATTATTACAAGCGATCGATGTTGGGTTATTAAAAAAATTAAAGATTTATGAGCTATCATACGCTGCATTATTGGTTGCGATACGACAATGGAGACAAAAAAGACAAGGGATTGCGGATCCCGCCCACCACTATGTAATGGAGGTCGCATACATTGTGAATTGCTTTGTTGAGCAAATATGTTAGTGGATGATACAATAAGATTGTCACTGAATACTTCTTGATCGGTATGCACATTAAAATGGAAGCCAATGGTTACCAGGAGGTGATGAAAGAAGTAGTAAAACCCTGGTTTAATGCCAACTATGTACTGTTGGCAACAAAACTCAGGACCTGCCATAAGGTCATAACAAAATAAACATAGTGCAAAAAAAACTTCCCCGATTTATGGATTCAAAACATTTGGCCCTATCATCACCGGACTGCTCGGCACTGGACTATGGAATATAGGGATTCGTGGAATGCAAGGGCGGAAATGTTCACATCGCAATTTTGATTCCCTGAAGATATATGTTGAGAAGGATTTGCCTAATATGTCCAATGATTACATCATTAAGGTGTGCAAGGCCTTCAGGCCCAGACTGGAAACTATGGTGGCCGTAAAAGGACGCCACTTTAAGAAAGAATTGTTGATATAAAAATAATGAAAATACTCCTAATAATAATATTATTCCTGATTAAGCTGATTTAAGTCTTACTATCAAGAACAATACGATGTGGGTACTCATACTTTAAGTAGTGGTGCATTAAAATCTGAACACTTTGAATTTTAAACTTCAACAAGATGTAATATATTAATTAACAATAGAATTTCAACAAAATTAATACACTAAAAAGATGTGTGTTTGAGCTCTCTTAATCATTAATGTTGAAACCTCTGAACCTTCATTAATTAGTGAATATTCAGATTTAAGAAATTAGGATGGCCTTTAGCAATCAATATTCATATTTTTGTCCTGTCTCACCCTTCCACTCTGTTTTAATCATAATAAGAACTCGCCGCACAAGATATTTTGCTTTGATTATTACTAAATGTTGCACAAGGTTTTTTGATGTCTTGTCCTAGATTGGAAAATTTGGAAGAAAAAAAATGATATTTCCAATTTTTTCTGGATATCATAAAATTACAATACCAATTTTGTATTTATGTATAAATGTTTTGTGATTTAAAATAAACCTTGTTTGAAGGAGAGAAAATGCCATGCAAAATAAATTTTGGAAGTACTTAAATATGTTTCTTAAATTTATTTTCTGGGGCATTTTTCTCCTCTAAACAAGGTTTATTTCAAATCACAAAACCTCTGGATTTTGATATGAAAAATTGTTGATGTTTGAAGATTATAATATGAAAAGTCCTTAAAAATACATAGTCTATTGGTCCATTTCAAACTTAAAACCCGTATATTTATAAAATCTCGATGGAGGTGGTCTTTATTTTTCAAATTTTTTCAAAGCAAAACTTTGGGGAACAAACTATTATTGTACATAATACACGCAACCTCATAAAAACTGATGATTTCTAATTTGATTCACAAAATTTGGATTTTGTAATGAATATTTAATTGATTTTTTTTCTATTGGTAAAATATACTGTTTTTTCTATAAGATCGACAAATTATATTCTCCTGAATCCCAAAATGAATGTTGCTAAGATTATTTTTTAATAAGGCTTCATTTCGTATCGATGTCTTATATTCATACACTTATTCTATCTATATTTGATGTATCTCATATGAGAGAAAGAACACCCATTGTTGATATGACTCTTTGAAACACACATTACATGGTCTACTTGTATTCTTCTATTTGCTGAGCTGGACTAAAAAAGATCAGTATCAGTGTAAGCACTATTATTATCATACTTTTACGTCCAAGTTTGATAACCTTTGATTTCGGTTCTTTTTCCATGACGTGTGTATGTTTCATGCCTTTATCTTAATTGTATTTATTGGATCAAACATTATGGAAGAAGTAATCCATTTTCCTCTACACGTACCTTGGCAACACTCCTCCACACTTACAATTTTAACTCTCAGTACCACTCTTTGCAAGGTAATTTGCAAATTCATCTGCTGTGATAACAGAATTACCTTTTCACTGTTCAAGATATATATTTTTCTCACTCCTCCCTTTGTTCAAGATTTCTTTAAACTTTCTGACTTCCTTACTGCAAAAACCTCTGCTTGGACCACCGATCCCTCATCTTTCAATGACATCAATGAGTAGTAGATTGATGTATCACCTCGAATTATAGTCTTTCCGGCGCCGGTGTTACCGTCTTCATCTTTACACATCGTTGTAGATGATTTTGTCTGGGTTGTCAACAAGGCTGTTATCGATCCAATTCTATTTTATTCTAGTGTGCTCACTCTGTTTGTTAATTTTGCGCAGACTGGAAGAACGGTGACCACGACGCTTTGGAAGACTACCTATGCCACCCCAGGTGTCCATCTTGATTTTGTTGTTTTTTCTTAGACGTATATATCAAGGGGAGTTATGCTCAACACAGCCTCCTCCCTTCTTGCTGTCGGCGTTGATCGTAGAGTATGAGTAATTCCAAGAGAGTGTTTTTCTTTTAATAGTATTTAGTATTTTTACTCCAACTTTTTTTGAGGTAATGCCATGCCCCCAAATAAGACACCCGCAGGTGAGGATAGGTCTGATTATGGCCACATACAACCAGAAACCTTTATCTGCAGTTAACCCCCTCTTTTGTCCTATGATTGTTTTGGTCAAGTTCCTCACACGAGTACATATAACTGCATTTTCGTTCAGGTGTTCTGTCCAGGTAAGTCCTTCATCGAAAATCATACCCAAACAAAGTTATCTAACTGCGAAAAAAAAAAAGGATGTTTAACGGAGAGTTAAGGAACCTCTGGCGGATCCAGCATTGCCATTGTACTTGTTCTGGTTTTACACTTTTAATTTACATTCCCTGGATGGATGGAGTAGCCCCAGGAAGAAATTACACCTCCAACAAGACAGTACACCGGGCCACAAGGCCAAAAAAGTGCAGGATGTCTTGGCCTCAAAATGTCCTCACTTTAAGACCCCGGATTTTTAGTCTGAAAACAGCCCAACCCCAACCCAGGCGATTTCTGTCTCGGTAAGAGGGTAGACCATGAGGCCTGTGCCAAGGAGCATTCGTCTGTGGTGGACCTGAAGAAGTTCAATGGAAAAGCTGAAGTACAATGGACCACTCTATACACAATTAAAGCCCCCTATTGTGTATAAATGAATTTTATACTCAATTTATTTAGTCTAATTCATAACTTGTTATTCATTACATGTTTTGAAGAAGCCGTACTTGACTCAACCAAAAAAAAAAAAAAGTATTTTGTCATTACATGTTGTTTTGAACGAATTAATTAATTTCATATAAGATAGTAGAGTATGTCATGGAGACAAAACAAAAAATAGATATTTTACAAGAGTTGTGGAAAATATGACGTGAAAGAGTTTTTGCAGTTTAAAATCTTAGTCTTATTTTTTGTTTAAAGTGATTCTGAGGATTTGTTGTAGAGTTAAAAACAGTGATTTTTTTTTACATTTTGAATAAAAAATATTGCTAAATATAGTACTTAAATATATCACATATTGGGGTTTTTTTTATTCCCCACCAACATCATTGGTAAATAAATATTGGAGAAAAATAGAACATAAACAATCAATAATGAACACACATAAATTAATTAAAGTCCGTTAAAACAGATAAAACCACACTATGATTAATAAAATTTTTGAAAATACAATTAAGGTATTCGAATTTTTGTCAATTTCTAGAAAATGTTCCGAGAAATTAATAATTAAAGTAATTGTATAAATAAACAATCCCACAACTTATATGAACACACGACTCCATAGCTCTCAATACTTTCCCCGGTAAATGACTTCTTTAAAATTAAGTTCACCTATTGCGACCTAGACCACTTTTCTTGAGATATGGCATCCCAGGAAGACCCTCTTCGCCACCATCGTCTGGAACTTTGCCACTGCCTTGGACGCTATCATCAAAGTCACATTTTGACTGTCTGGCAAGAAGCTGTATAGTAGTTTGTGCTGCGTTGGTGCTCACCATTATTGTTTTCTTTAATTGGTTAGATGGAGTTGTACTGATTAAGTAATAGTAAACGTTATAGTATTACAATTACTCCATCTAAACTAGAAATCTTTTGGTGAAATCCATATATGTACATATAGTATATTTCTTTCTCTTGGAATCGCCGGGTGCACTTTGAGTTAAAGAAATAATTTCTCCCAAACGCGATCATGAGCTCCATCGATTCTACTATTGAGCTCTCTTTTCTGGATTCCATAAAAATCACGTTTTTCGCAATTTAGTCATGATATTGCCAGTTTTGGGTTCCCCATTCTGTAAATACTCTTAAACTCCCAAATACCAAGACTCTAGTTTTGTAAGTTCAGAAAACATTTATGAATACTTGTGATCACAAACAGAAATGTACAACGTCACGTAATTTGATTTAATATATGAGTTTTTGCATGGTACCAGAGCTTTATTATCAATCATCACATGCTATTTGGTTTTCTTATTTGTTTGAGGAAAGCAAAAGTTTGACTCTCTATTGTATTTATTGTCATTGTCATTGCTAACTTCCCATGTTTTCTTTAACAATTATGTAGATACATACTAAGACTAACTATCTAATCCTCTTCTTCCTTCATTTACCTATTTCTTTTTTTAATTCATATTTAATATACGTTCTCCCTTTTCCGTTTGTACATTTTTTTTTATCTATATTTTTTTTCGTACATTTTTGAATCAACCACCCATAACTTAAAAAATTTTGAGACACAGGAAACTGATCTTGTTTTATGCAAAAAATCAAGTTATTAGCAAAAATAGAAGAGGGATCGGGTCTGATCAGAATTAAACATAACTTTACGTATGTAACTTAGAATTATGAACAACTTTTGTTTTATGTCTCCGTTTTTGAAGTTTATTTCTATATTTTGGAACTCCTGAATGACCATTGGCTGATTTCATTTCTTTAATAAACACCTAAAAGAAACCGGTTTCTTTTTATTTCACCTTGTTTTATGAAACGCCGCTAAATTTAAACGTTATTATCTGAATAAAAAGTGTGCAAGGGCTTATGACGCACACGGTAAATAATGACAACTGCTAAGGAAAAGAAAATTCATTTTTCACTTTATAATATAAAAAGAAAACGGACAAACTGAAAAATTCACCGGATTTGCATCACTGAACGTCAGACACACATACACAGAAATTATTTTAATATAATGTACCATTCTTCACTAGATTTTCATCATTAAATATAACTTAGTCTTTTTGAAGAACGTAATTAAGTTAACTTACAATACCCATGATGGATGTTATTTATAGGCCTATTATTAGTTTTTACATCAATATTTATTGATTTTTTTTGGAGTATATTTTTCCTAAATATTTTTAAAAAAATATATATGCTTTGTAATTGGATCGAGTATGAATCATCTTTATACAGATGTATCTTTAATTTATTGATCAAAGCATTCCGTATGCTGTACATTAATCTTCATGATATTCCCTTCTTTGTTTCATTAATTTGATATAATTAGTGATTATATGATGATAAATTATCAAGCTTATTGGCTTCCTGGGAATCGATATCATCAATCATGCTTTTTTTAAACAATTAAATATTCACTTTAAATATATTTCAATACATAAATTGATACTCTCTATTTAAAAAAAATCAGAATTGAGTTTCAATTTGATAGGATGAAATAAATAATTATTAGATAATATTTATAAGTAACACATAAATATTATTATACATTAAAAATTTAGTTTTATAAAACATTTTAACTGTTCTTTCATGGGATAAGAGAGCCTTGGAGGAGAGATAATTCAGTTTTTTAATTCGACGCTTGGTAAGTAAATTCTTCACCGTAGAATTCAACTTTAAGTCTTCACACTGGTAAAGATAGTTACTTCTGCCAAAGAAGTTGAACAGAAGTTATGTTTTGGGCCCTGTTTGTATGTGAGTTAATGGGATTAAGGCAAAACATATAGACAGATTTTGATAAAACTTGGTAGGAAGATTAAATATGGTCACACTAAGAAGCAAAGTTGGACAAGTTAATACAACTTAATTTAACATACATAAGTTAAGTTAATTAACTTTTAACTTAATTAGTTAATTATTTAAATAGTGTTATTTTTACTTTGGCATAAATAGTTATTATTTTTTTTCAAAATTAACTTTTAAATCTTTACTTTAACTTAACCTGATTAAGTTCATTAGTCAAAGTTAAATTTATTTTCTCATTCTCACTTGAAAAAAATAACCTTTCTTGAAATAACGCTTAGTTCTCCGATAATTTAGTTAAACACTGTGTTGACGCTATCTGTTTTATCAAACTTTGGAACTGGGTCATTCCATACGAAATCGTTTTTATATTTTGTCCCATATAATTTTACATATAGTTTTAAATTACATACAAACTCAAAAATCAAAAATTTTATCTTTCTTGAACCTCCATTTCATCATTTAATTTTATTTTTGCATTGGTTGTCCCCTTCGAAACAGAAGTTGATGGGAGTTTGAATCTGTATTTTTTTCTTGATCATTCAATTGGATGTATAGAAAACCCCAGATATAGAGACCGACAGAATAATCTTTATTTTAAAGACTTCATAAATTATCAATGGACTAACTTAAATAGTTATTTTTTAATCTCGTAATCAATTTTTACTTAACCAAGGCTGGGCGAGTTAATCTAACTTAAAGTACTCTAAAGTTAATTAACTTTAACTTTACTGGATATTTTTCAAAGAAATAGATTACTTTCAATCAACTAGTCATTAAAGAGTAAAATAATAATTAACTTTAACTTAACTAGTTAAAAAGATTAGTTAACTTGCCCATCCCTGGTAAAAAAACCAATATGACTGTTGATTAAATTGTTTTTTTTAATGCCTGAACAAAAAGAAAAAAAAATGGACACATTTTTATTAGATGTATACAAAAAAAGAACCTAGTTCAATAATATTAATATTTAGGGGGGTTGGCCGTTTTTTTCTGTAAAATAAAGCTCTGTGCTACGTCTCTCCTGATGTTTAAAAGATTTCAAGAAAAATTGACATCCATAATACATATAAGTATGATACTAGAACTGAAGAACTTGAAATAAGTATTATTGTTGAAGTGCATGAAGACAAATCTTCTTCAACCAGACCATAAAGAGTTATTTATCTTGATAATTATATTCCGTAATGATTTGCATCCTCGAGGTATAAAATTTATAACACTTGGTTGCTATACACCACACCTGATGGCTACCAAAAGTTTTATACTACCTAAAACTTTGGATGTTTTGATCACAATTCTAATTGAAAGACATAGAGGAGCCTCACAGCGTTCATATTCGTAGGTCATCTCAACGATTTACTAACTTGGAAAATGCATATAAAATCACGAAAAAAGAGTGCCGTGACCAGGATTCGACCTGGATTACTGCGGCCACAACGCAGGGTACTAACCACTATACGATCACGGCTGACAAATATTGTTATGGTGCGGGAACATAAGAGTATATTTATTCAACGTTACATTACTCTCTCGCACACACGGGACACGCCTTTGGAAGATGATATATATATTTATATATTTATAAACTCCTTTGTTCAGCCCATGAAACGTTTTGAGGAACCTGCTGTTCAAGAAGAGTAGAGTTATAAATAATGAACGAGTTAAAAAGAAAAGAAGTATTAAAAAACAAAAGAAAATTGAATATATTATTCATACATAAATTATCAAACCAACTAGGAAGTAATAAAGTTTAGGAGAATTGTTTGACAATTTGGGGTCAAGAGATTTTAAATCATGATGCAAGGAAAAATTTCTAATAAGTTGTGATGTGATGGAATCATTGAAGTAGGCTAACTAATACAGTCTTAATATCATCATCCGAGGGTGTGTCCTCACACATAGTAGATACAGGGAATCTAGAATGCCAATAATTCCATTCATCTCAATAGTGTATTCCATTAATTTATTATGAGTAATTAGCCGAAAACGATCATGTGTCTTCCTTGCAGGTGTTCTCGACGCATCAGCCTCCTTGAAAGCCTTGGCAACATTGTAAACAGTTAATTTGGGAAACTCTTTAAACTCAATAATCTCTTGGGAGGTGTTTCCAGCATGGAGGCACACAATCACTGCCTCACTGCGTTCATATTCGTAGGTCATCTACATCATCATTTTTATTTTTTTATCTGATACAATTTTGTGGGTTGACTCTGATGAGCAAATTTTCATAAGCAAGATCTCAGAGTTGCCAAGATATTGAGTCGAAACTTGTTCTGGATTTAAAATTCCCAATCTGTATGCATGGATAAGGATGGTGAAGAGCTTAGAGAATGAAATTGATTGAAGTGACACATTCGGAATATTCTTCAGCTGTTAACAAACATTTATGAAAGAGTCAGAATTTGTGAGATAGCATTAAGATCAATGCTCGAACCTTTCTGCTAAGTCAACTCCTTTCGTATAGGGAAGGCTCCTTCATCTCAAAAATCTCATGGGAAAAAATTTGCTATTTCCAATGATTCAAGATATCAACATTGGAACACAAAGGGTTCAGACATATTAATAAATGAAATTAAGGAAATCCTAGAAATATCCATTCACTGATTCGATTAGAAGATGAAATTGTAATAATTGAGTTTATTGGCCAATCTCGACAGTGCAGAAACTGTTTTATGTTAAGTCGTCTTGTGGTGAAAAAGCTAAATCGGTGAATTACTATAAGTCTTGGATGACCTCTAGGCTTAAGAGGAAAAATGGGGCAGAAAAAGTACTTTTCTCTTAAAAAAAGGAGCTAGTTCAAAGGGGAAAAACATGTGTGAGACAAGGGGAAGATTGTAAAGCACAGAGCAAGGCTGAGCTAATAGGTTCAAATCAAGTATCCCCTGTTTATTCATAGAACAATCCAGTTTCATCCACACTGGCTACGCAGACATCTAGTGATACTAATACAAGTATCTCAGATTCTACAGTGGAAATAGTTAGCATAGTTCCGAACTCCTTGGAACTACATTCAACATCTAACACTCTATGTAATGATACGACTAATAAACCTTTTCCAGACCAGATCCGTCGACCGATCATAAAATTATTGAAATCACTCTTCCTTTTATTCCCCGCAATAATCAGTTTAAAGTTCCAAAATGGATATTAGGGGAATGTAATTTCAAAAAAAAATTTAAATCCAATCTTGAAAAGGTCTTAGTTTTCTGCCTTCTCGATGTGCTAATAAATTATTGTCTCATATTGCTGTTAAAAAAGTGCAAAAAGGTATTTTGTTCCGGGCAATATTTTAATCTGATCAAGTCAATGATAAGAAGACATTGTCGTTTTTTATTAACTTTAGCTGATGCTATTTTTTGAATATTGTATCAGGTATTTTTTAACTTCAGGACATTAAATATGAACTATAATGTTCATTTATGTTTTTTAAACTTAATTGTCCAGTTACTTTTTATTTATATGATCTACTTTTTATCTTTACGTGCATTCATTATTTACACTGTTTGTATTGTAGAATATAAATTAATTATTTTAACAATAAATAAAAAATATATATATTCTCGAGTAATTTGTTTCATTAATATTTTACATACAAATTTAAGAATTATTAGATTACATACAGCATGCATAATATCCAGAAAAGAGTTCTGATTTGGATTTGTAAGTGATAATGTACTAATTCATAATATAATACATCTATACAGTATAAGATATTATATTGACCCTTTGTATTTTAAACAATTACAAATCTAACGTTTTCATGTTAATATTCATAATTCTAACTTTCCACTTCATTATTCCGTCATTATCTATAAAAACTAATGATATTCAGAAAAAATATTTTCTTTTGCAAAATTTTACATAAAAAGTTCAAGTTAAGTTGTTGTTCTCTTTTAAAAAAAAATATACAAGTCAACTCTGAACTTAATAATTTTATTTTTTTTCTTCAAATTTTGCTACACTTCTAACTCTGACTAATATTGTAATGCTAAATAATGTTTGTTCTATAATATTAATCAAACTTAGTGAAACTCTAGTGGTCTTTGTTCACATCATTAGAAATGTTTTTTTTATTGCCCATAACTTAACAATTGCTAATTTGTATCTCTTATACGTCATTTGAATGGTAATAAAGTCATATAATATTTTCAAATATTTTTTCATCTAATGTCGAATATTATCATTCATTGCTCTAACTGCTTGTATGTCGGTAGTTGGTATTATCCGCAGACATTGACACCGAACAAATTTCAAGAACCGTTATGAATTTAGATCATTTATAATAAAACAAAGAATTGACGTAAAATATCTGGATATAATAATCAAGCATTAATTATTCCGTTTAGGCTCTTTTAATTACGTTTAATCTCTATTCACTTTCTTATATCAATTAAATGACCTCGTGTCTTGCCCTTATCACATAGCAAATCATCAGTGTATCACTAAAATTAAGTGGACACTATTTTACTTTTGAAAGTAAATCGATGTATTAATTATTTTATCGCTGGTAGGGACGATTTACTAACTTGGAAAATGTGTATAAAATCACGAAAAAAGGGTGCCGTGACCAGGATTCGAACCTGGGTTACTGCGGCCACAACGCAGGGTACTAACCACTATACGATCACGGCTGACACATATTGTTGTGCATAGAAAACATAAGAGTATTTTTATTCAACGTTACATTACTCTCTCGCACACACGGGACACGCCCTTGGTAGATGATATTTATATACTGCCCTTGCTTATCATTATGCAATATGCATGAAGGAGCGTAGAAATGTTATTCCATATTGTTAATATATAATATTAACCATTTCTTCATAATGCTACTTTCTTTTTGGGCAACTATTAGAAAATATCAGATTCACCACCATAATAGTATTTCTTTCTGTATTAAGGGCATCATAGATTTGTACACATGATCATGTTGTGTTCAGCTATTTTGTTGACAAATGAGCCATTCCTTGATTGTTCGTGGGAGAATACGGTCATTTCAAAATAAAAGAACCGGGACTATAATAGAGGAAATTTACTAATCTATCTTAGTAGGAGAAGACGAAAATTTTAAGTATGCATTCAAATAACAAAAGAGCGTAGAGAACATGTATTAGGTAGTGTAGCTTGTTGTTTGTGAAATCCGATGAGTGTATTTTAAAATATCATCCCAAAAATAATTCAAAACTACATCACAAAATTAATAATCTTTTGTAATTTGGATTGATTTATTTCAGACTCCTTGAAACGACCTGTACGAAGGCACAAACTAATGGCAGCAGGGCGTTTGTTTTCAGATGTCATCTATTGGGTTTTTAATTTATTCTTATACAGTTTTGTAGGCTGAATCTGATGAGCACACTTTCATAAACATATATCTCGTAGTTGCCAGAGCATTTAGAACTAAACTTGTTCTGGATTTAAAATCCGAACCTTCCATCATATTCCTTTCTTTTTTTTGAAATCCCAATGACGTCATCAGTAAATTTTTATTGAGAACTGAAAATAGTTTTTGACTAAACTGGTTATAACAACATTGACCAAAAAGGAAAATGTTTTCCAACTATGAAACTATTCCCAGTTTAACAAGAGATAATTTGAATTCAACCAATCATTGTTTTGAACACTTATTAGGGAAAAAATAAGCAGAGAAATCGATAGCTTATAAAAAAATACAGTCTAGATATTTTAGTTGTGAGACTAAATTGTTCATGGTAATATCATGGTGAAGCAACATCATTGTAAGCAATATGATTATCAGTTTTTATGTCTTATTCTAATGATTTAAGGCTTATTTGAAAGAGCATGCATGATATAAGTATAACATTCAAGCATTATATTAAAAGAAAAGTTGCAACCTTCTCTCTAAATAACAACTGAAAAACAAACAAAACTTAACGGACTTACAACCAAAAAGAATTCTGCCTACAATCAGCACGAAATATATAAGAAAACTAGATATTATGGACACTGTTGTTGATGTCTTTATACTCGAATGTCCCTTTAACTAACTCAACTAACT
This sequence comes from Lepeophtheirus salmonis, assembly GCF_016086655.4. Taxonomy (NCBI): domain Eukaryota; kingdom Metazoa; phylum Arthropoda; class Copepoda; order Siphonostomatoida; family Caligidae; genus Lepeophtheirus; species Lepeophtheirus salmonis. The sequence goes on along the minus strand of NC_052133.2, from coordinate 8,802,215 downwards.
TTTTGTTATTGTTGTAGGTTGGTTAGAATAGTGTGTGTATGATGGTTTATGGAGGAGCCGAGGTGGCGTGGAAGGGAAAGTACACATCATGACTGAAAGTGAGTATGTAAAGTATATAAACCCTATGTTTTTTGATCCAAGCACATCAGTTTTCATTTTGAGCTTCAGTCATCATCATCACATTTAAATCATATATCATGAAAATCTTGGTAATTAATTCTTCTTCTCTTTAGAAAAAAAAAGTTTTCCCTTTTGATTGGATAAAAATGAGGTATTAATGTATTTATATTATGTTTTCCAGCTCGTTGCTGCTTTCCTCATTGCCGGAGCTATGTCCGCCCCATTGGACGATACTCTTAAGGTCAAGGAAGCCAAAACCGCCTTCCAAGCTGCATATGATGAAGCCACTGCGGGATAACATGCAAAATTAGCCCCTGTTCCAGTCGCGAATTCCTATTTGGCAGACTCCAAGGATGTTGCAGAAGCCAAAAAGGAATTCATGAGCCTCTACAAGAACGCCGAGGCCGTTTCCAAAGCTGCCGAGCGCCCATTTGTCCCCATTGCCTATCCTTATTATTCTGTTGGTCCCTCATTCAAGGGCTTTGCTTACTCTAGTATGAGTCCTTCTCACGCTCCTCTGTACTACTCTGCTGCTCCTTTTGCAGTCCCTACTGTCAACAGATACTTCCACTATCCCTCTCCATATAAGACATACTACACCTTCCCCTATGGAAACTCCTTTGTTCAGCCCATGAAACGTGTTGAGGAACCTGCTGTTCAAGAAGAGTAGAGTTATAAATAATGGACGAGTTAAAAAGAAAAGAAGTATTAAAAAACAAAAGAAAATTGAATATATTATTCATACATAAATTATCAAACCAACTAGGAAGTAATAAAGTTTAGGAGAATTGTTTGACAATTTGGGGTCAAGAGATTTTAAATCATGATGCAAGGAAAAATTTCTAATAAGTTGTGATGTGATGGAATCATTGAAGTAGGCTAACTAATACAGTCTTAATATCATCATCCGAGGGTGTGTCCTCACACATAGTAGATACGGGAATCTAGAATGCCACAATTCCATTCATCTCAATAGTGTATTCCATTAATTTATTATGAGTAATTAGCCGAAAACGATCATGTGTCTTCCTTGCAGGTGTTCTCGACGCATCAGCCTCCTTGAAAGCCTTGGCAACATTGTAAACAGTTAATTTGGGAAACTCTTTAAACTCAATAATCTCTTGGGAGGTGTTTCCAGCATGGAGGCACACAATCACTGCCTCACTGCGTTCATATTCGTAGGTCATCTACATCATCATTTTTATTTTTTTATCTGATACAATTTTGTGGGTTGACTCTGATGAGCAAATTTTCATAAGCAAGATCTCAGAGTTGCCAAGATATTGAGTCGAAACTTGTTCTGGATTTAAAATTCCCAATCTGTATGCATGGATAAGGATGGTGAAGAGCTTAGAGAATGAAATTGATTGAAGTGACACATTCGGAATATTCTTCAGCTGTTAACAAACATTTATGAAAGAGTCAGAATTTGTGAGATAGCATTAAGATCAATGCTCGAACCTTTCTGCTAAGTCAACTCCTTTCGTATAGGGAAGGCTCCTTCATCTCAAAAATCTCATGGGAAAAAATTTGCTATTTCCAATGATTCAAGATATCAACATTGGAACACAAAGGGTTCAGACATATTAATAAATGAAATTAAGGAAATCCTAGAAATATCCATTCACTGATTCGATTAGAAGATGAAATTGTAATAATTGAGTTTATTGGCCAATCTCGACAGTGCAGAAACTGTTTTATGTTAAGTCGTCTTGTGGTGAAAAAGCTAAATCGGTGAATTACTATAAGTCTTGGATGACCTCTAGGCTTAAGAGGAAAAATGGGGCAGAAAAAGTACTTTTCTCTTAAAAAAAGGAGCTAGTTCAAAGGGGAAAAACATGTGTGAGACAAGGGGAAGATTGTAAAGCACAGAGCAAGGCTGAGCTAATAGGTTCAAATCAAGTATCCCCTGTTTATTCATAGAACAATCCAGTTTCATCCACACTGGCTACGCAGACATCTAGTGATACTAATACAAGTATCTCAGATTCTACAGTGGAAATAGTTAGCATAGTTCCGAACTCCTTGGAACTACATTCAACATCTAACACTCTATGTAATGATACGACTAATAAACCTTTTCCAGACCAGATCCGTCGACCGATCATAAAATTATTGAAATCACTCTTCCTTTTATTCCCCGCAATAATCAGTTTAAAGTTCCAAAATGGATATTAGGGGAATGTAATTTCAAAAAAAAATTTAAATCCAATCTTTGAAAAGGTCTTAGTTTTCTGCCTTCTCGATGTGCTAATAAATTATTGTCTCATATTGCTGTTAAAAAAGTGCAAAAAGGTATTTTGTTCCGGGCAATATTTTAATCTGATCAAGTCAATGATAAGAAGACATTGTCGTTTTTTATTAACTTTAGCTGATGCTATTTTTTGAATATTGTATCAGGTATTTTTTAACTTCAGGACATTAAATATGAACTATAATGTTCATTTATGTTTTTTTAAACTTAATTGTCCAGTTACTTTTTATTTATATGATCTACTTTTTATCTTTACGTGCATTCATTATTTACACTGTTTGTATTGTAGAATATAAATTAATTATTTTAACAATAAATAAAAAATATATATATTCTCGAGTAATTTGTTTCATTAATATTTTACATACAAATTTAAGAATTATTAGATTACATACAGCATGCATAATATCCAGAAAAGAGTTCTGATTTGGATTTGTAAGTGATAATGTACTAATTCATAATATAATACATCTATACAGTATAAGATATTATATTGACCCTTTGTATTTTAAACAATTACAAATCTAACGTTTTCATGTTAATATTCATAATTCTAACTTTCCACTTCATTATTCCGTCATTATCTATAAAAACTAATGATATTCAGAAAAAATATTTTCTTTTGCAAAATTTTACATAAAAAGTTCAAGTTAAGTTGTTGTTCTCTTTTAAAAAAAAAATATACAAGTCAACTCTGAACTTAATAATTTTATTTTTTTTCTTCAAATTTTGCTACACTTCTAACTCTGACTAATATTGTAATGCTAAATAATGTTTGTTCTATAATATTAATCAAACTTAGTGAAACTCTAGTGGTCTTTGTTCACATCATTAGAAATGTTTTTTTTATTGCCCATAACTTAACAATTGCTAATTTGTATCTCTTATACGTCATTTGAATGGTAATAAAGTCATATAATATTTTCAAATATTTTTTCATCTAATGTCGAATATTATCATTCATTGCCTCTAACTGCTTGTATGTCGGTAGTTGGTATTATCCGCAGACATTGACACCGAACAAATTTCAAGAACCGTTATGAATTTAGATCATTTATAATAAAACAAAGAATTGACGTAAAATATCTGGATATAATAATCAAGCATTAATTATTCCGTTTAGGCTCTTTTAATTACGTTTAATCTCTATTCACTTTCTTATATCAATTAAATGACCTCGTGTCTTGCCCTTATCACATAGCAAATCATCAGTGTATCACTAAAATTAAGTGGACACTATTTTACTTTTGAAAGTAAATCGATGTATTAATTATTTTATCGCTGGTAGGGACGATTTACTAACTTGGAAAATGTGTATAAAATCACGAAAAAAGGGTGCCGTGACCAGGATTCGAACCTGGGTTACTGCGGCCACAACGCAGGGTACTAACCACTATACGATCACGGCTGACACATATTGTTGTGCATAGAAAACATAAGAGTATTTTTATTCAACGTTACATTACTCTCTCGCACACACGGGACACGCCCTTGGTAGATGATATTTATATACTGCCCTTGCTTATCATTATGCAATATGCATGAAGGAGCGTAGAAATGTTATTCCATATTGTTAATATATAATATTAACCATTTCTTCATAATGCTACTTTCTTTTTGGGGCAACTATTAGAAAATATCAGATTCACCACCATAATAGTATTTCTTTCTGTATTAAGGGCATCATAGATTTGTACACATGATCATGTTGTGTTCAGCTATTTTGTTGACAAATGAGCCATTCCTTGATTGTTCGTGGGAGAATACGGTCATTTCAAAATAAAAGAACCGGGACTATAATAGAGGAAATTTACTAATCTATCTTAGTAGGAGAAGACGAAAATTTTAAGTATGCATTCAAATAACAAAAGAGCGTAGAGAACATGTATTAGGTAGTGTAGCTTGTTGTTTGTGAAATCCGATGAGTGTATTTTAAAATATCATCCCAAAAATAATTCAAAACTACATCACAAAATTAATAATCTTTTGTAATTTGGATTGATTTATTTCAGACTCCTTGAAACGACCTGTACGAAGGCACAAACTAATGGCAGCAGGGCGTTTGTTTTCAGATGTCATCTATTGGGTTTTTAATTTATTCTTATACAGTTTTGTAGGCTGAATCTGATGAGCACACTTTCATAAACATATATCTCGTAGTTGCCAGAGCATTTAGAACTAAACTTGTTCTGGATTTAAAATCCGAACCTTCCATCATATTCCTTTCTTTTTTTGAAATCCCAATGACGTCATCAGTAAATTTTTATTGAGAACTGAAAATAGTTTTTGACTAAACTGGTTATAACAACATTGACCAAAAAGGAAAATGTTTTCCAACTATGAAACTATTCCCAGTTTAACAAGAGATAATTTGAATTCAACCAATCATTGTTTTGAACACTTATTAGGGAAAAAATAAGCAGAGAAATCGATAGCTTATAAAAAAATACAGTCTAGATATTTTAGTTGTGAGACTAAATTGTTCATGGTAATATCATGGTGAAGCAACATCATTGTAAGCAATATGATTATCAGTTTTTATGTCTTATTCTAATGATTTAAGGCTTATTTGAAAGAGCATGCATGATATAAGTATAACATTCAAGCATTATATTAAAAGAAAAGTTGCAACCTTCTCTCTAAATAACAACTGAAAAACAAACAAAACTTAACGGACTTACAACCAAAAAGAATTCTGCCTACAATCAGCACGAAATATATAAGAAAACTAGATATTATGGACACTGTTGTTGATGTCTTTATACTCGAATGTCCCTTTAACTAACTCAACTAACTTTTTGTTATTGTTGTAGGTTGGTTAGAATAGTGTGTGTATGATGGTTTATGGAGGAGCCGAGGTGGCGTGGAAGGGAAAGTACACATCATGACTGAAAGTGAGTATGTAAAGTATATAAACCCTATGTTTTTTGATCCAAGCACATCAGTTTTCATTTTGAGCTTCAGTCATCATCATCACATTTAAATCATATATCATGAAAATCTTGGTAATTAATTCTTCTTCTCTTTAGAAAAAAAAAGTTTTCCCTTTTGATTGGATAAAAATGAGGTATTAATGTATTTATATTATGTTTTCCAGCTCGTTGCTGCTTTCCTCATTGCCGGAGCTATGTCCGCCCCATTGGACGATACTCTTAAGGTCAAGGAAGCCAAAACCGCCTTCCAAGCTGCATATGATGAAGCCACTGCGGGATAACATGCAAAATTAGCCCCTGTTCCAGTCGCGAATTCCTATTTGGCAGACTCCAAGGATGTTGCAGAAGCCAAAAAGGAATTCATGAGCCTCTACAAGAACGCCGAGGCCGTTTCCAAAGCTGCCGAGCGCCCATTTGTCCCCATTGCCTATCCTTATTATTCTGTTGGTCCCTCATTCAAGGGCTTTGCTTACTCTAGTATGAGTCCTTCTCACGCTCCTCTGTACTACTCTGCTGCTCCTTTTGCAGTCCCTACTGTCAACAGATACTTCCACTATCCCTCTCCATATAAGACATACTACACCTTCCCCTATGGAAACTCCTTTGTTCAGCCCATGAAACGTGTTGAGGAACCTGCTGTTCAAGAAGAGTAGAGTTATAAATAATGGACGAGTTAAAAAGAAAAGAAGTATTAAAAAACAAAAGAAAATTGAATATATTATTCATACATAAATTATCAAACCAACTAGGAAGTAATAAAGTTTAGGAGAATTGTTTGACAATTTGGGGTCAAGAGATTTTAAATCATGATGCAAGGAAAAATTTCTAATAAGTTGTGATGTGATGGAATCATTGAAGTAGGCTTTCTCTAATACAGTCTTATTATCATCATTTATTGTGTCCTCACACATAGTAGATACAATCTAGAAAAATTCCATTCATCTCAATAGTGTATTCCATTAATTTATTATGAGTAATTAGCCGAAAACGATCATGTTTCTTCCTTGCAGGTGTTCTCGACGCATCATCCTGTGAAAGCCTTGGCAACATTGTAAACAGTTAATTTGGGAAACTCTCTTAATATCATCATCCGGGGTGTTTCCAGCATGGAGGCACACAATCACTGCCTCACTGCGTTCATATTCGTAGGTCATCTACATCATCATTTTTATTTTTTTATCTGATACAATTTTGTGGGTTGACTCTGATGAGCAAATTTTCATAAGCAAGATCTCAGAGTTGCCAAGATATTGAGTCGAAACTTGTTCTGGATTTAAAATTCCCAATCTGTATGCATGGATAAGGATGGTGAAGAGCTTAGAGAATGAAATTGATTAAATGAAAATGCATTATGATATGTTTTCGGAACGGAATATTCTTCAGCTGTTAACAAACATTTATGAAAGAGTCAGAATTTGTGAGATAGCATTAAGATCAATGCTCGAACCTTTCTGCAAAGTCAACTCCTTTCGTATAGGGAAGGCTCCTTCATCTCAAAAATCTCATTGGAAAAAATTTGCTATTTCCAATGATTCAAGATATCAACATTGGAACACAAAGGGTTCAGACATATTAATAAATGAAATTAAGGAAATCCTAGAAATATCCATTCACTGATTCGATTAGAAGATGAAATTGTAATAATTGAGTTTATTGGCCAATCTCGACAGTGCAGAAACTGTTTTATGTTAAGTCGTCTTGTGGTGAAAAAGCTAAATCGGTGAATTACTATAAGTCTTGGATGACCTCTAGGCTTAAGAGGAAAATTTTTCAGAAAAAGTTTCTTTTACTCTTAAAAAGTAGTTCAAAGGGAAAAACATGTTGAGACAAGGGAAGATTGTAAAGCACAGAGCAAGGCTGATATAAATAGTTTTTCAAGTATCCCCTGTTTATTCATAGAACAATCCAGTTTCATCCACACTGGCTACGGAGACATCTTGTGATACTAATACAAGTATCTCAGATTCTACAGTGGAAATAGTTAGCATAGTTCCGAACTCTCTTGGAACTACATTCAACATCTAACACTCTATGTAATGATACGACTAATAAACCTTTTCCAGACCAGATCCGTCGACCGATCATAAAATTATTGAAATCAAAAGTTTCCTTTTATTCCCCGCAATAATCAGTTTAAAGTTCCAAAATGGATATTAGGGGAATGTAATTTAAAAAATATTAAATCAATCTTTGAAAAGGTCTTAAATTTTCTGCCTTCTCGATGTGCTAATAAATTATTGTCTCATATTGCTGTTAAAAAATGCAAAAAGGTATTTTGTTCCGGGCAATATTTTAATCTGATCAAGTCAATGATAAGAAGACATTGTCGTTTTTTATTAACTTTAGCTGATGCTATTTTTTGAATATTGTATCAGGTATTTTTTAACTTCAGGACATTAAATATGAACTATAATGTTCATTTATGTTTTTTTAAACTTAATTGTCCAGTTACTTTTTATTTATATGATCTACTTTTTATCTTTACGTGCATTCATTATTTACACTGTTTGTATTGTAGAATATAGTTAACTATTAATTAGTACAATGCATAACTACGTATGGAGTTCATTTTCGAACCATAAACACATTAACTATTGTGACTTGCCGTGTGTGAAGGAAATGAATATACATCTGTCTGCATTTAATGTAATTATCAGTATAAGATGTGAAAATGTTTAATCCTTATGATTTTACATTTAAAAAAAGTAAAATTTGGTAGCCTGTAAGATAAGTTATATTGCTCTTATTAGTTACAAGTAATAATACCTGTCACTGCACGGAGTAATTAAGCATTGGCTAAAGAACAAATTTTGCTTTCATAATATCTCCCGAAAAAAATTAAAATCCATTTTTCATGACCACGCTCAAACAAAACTATTTAGTACTTAAATCAATCCGTAGGATAACACCAAGCGTTCTTTGGGGGCGTTATTTCTTCGAGGTGTATTCAAAAAGTAAGGTGACTGAGGAAAAAATATTTACTTTTCCATCAATATTTATGTTAACCCCTTCAAAGTAATCCCCTCAGATAAAATACACTTATGTTAATCCTTTTTCGAATGATCGAAGCATTTATCGTAAGCACTTTTGTGTCTAGCCTTGAGCTTCTCCAGCGATGCATACTTTATCTCCACAATCGTTGCAAATCTCCGTCCTTTCATAGGTCTCTTCAGTTTTGGGAACAAAAAAAAACCCAGTTATTACCCTTTTGAGCAAATCAGGATCTTCATTGACATCTGTCAACAGCTCCTGAGCGATGCACATGTGACGAATCTTCTGGTCAAAATTAAGGATTTTAGGAACCAACTTCGCAGACACTCATCTCATGCCCAAAACATTCGATAAAAATTATGGCACAAGCCTGCCAATATGTCAATTATCCTCAATAACTTCTCTGATAGTGATTCAACAGTTTTCAAAAACAATTTTATTCACTTCTTCAACGTTTTCATCTGTTGTTTACGTGCTTGGGCGTGGCTCGTAATTGGTATCTTCCGGCCATCTTGAAGAGTTTTGTATTAGGTGTAAATATTTCATTTACTCAGAACTGTTTCACAGTATGTCATTGTCAAGATTTTAAGTATTTTGGAGGACTTATTGTCGTTTTTTACGCAAAATTTGATGTCAATTATTTGATCAATGTTTTTCAGTAGCCAAATTTTCCCGAACACGCCAAATACTTCCAACTGTTATACATCATACAAGCAAGATAAACATATTATATAGCTGAAACAATAAATAGATGTTTGTGGCTAGTTTTTCTAAGATATTAAAATCGAGCATACCAAATCTACGTTATCCACGAAATTTGTAAAATTACATTACTTCTTGAATGCACGTAGTAAATTATTAATGCAAAAATATCATTTTCATCGGCAATTAATATCTCCAGGCAATTAGTTAATTAACAGAATATTATGGGGGGGGGGGAAACCCTATTAAAATTTGGTTGATAATACCTCTAATTATAATCATTTGATATGCCTATATTGTAATGTTGCAGAATCTGCATTTTGCTTTCATATAAGCCAATAGACAATAACCTTCATTTTAAATAATAATGTAATAATTAATGTTTTGTTTATAATAAACCATTAATTTTGCCCTATAATTAAACTCTCTTTCTAAGGTAATGTTTTGTACATTTTCGGGATAATTTCATAGATAATTTCATGAAAACTAATATTTTTGTAAGACGATCGCTGATTTATTTATCTTTATAAATATTTTTATTTTGTAAGGATTCACGGTAGACCCTTTTTTAAGAAACAAAAAATGATATAACTATTTATTTTTATATCAACGTTCTATTCTATTTGGCTCCCATTCCTTCTCATAATGGCATTGATAGATAGAGTATTCCTTGAATCAATCATGAATATTTCATTTGAATGACATACGAGTATATGTACAGATGAACGTGTAATGTGCATCATTAATTTTATTCCTTTACTCAAATTATTTTTTGCAAGCCTCATTTCATGGACTTTTTCTTATTAAAAGGGTTGTAAGATATTTAAGATCCACGGCTTCGTTATTAGTCACTAGCTGTAGTAATCGGCGTTACTCCGAGTAATTAGGCGTCGGCTGAAGAACAAATTTTGCTTTAACAATATGTAAGATATAGACGAAACTACTCAACACTTATATCCATACATGTAAATCCTGTGTGTTTGTTGGCCGGCCCGTTAATTTGTGATTGGTATTATAAAGAACAAATTTTATTTTCCTTAGCAGTTGTCATTATTATTTAATTCCTGAGTAGTGAACATCCTTTTCTAAATATATTCAAACCCTGATTGAACGTTCGTGTGTGCTCATAAAAGACGGACCCGTAAACGCGAGGATTTGTTGCGTAGTTATAATTGTAATTCCTTGTAGGACAAAGAGAATAATTGGAGCTTAAATCGGAGTAATTCTAGCAAATGTATATCCTTTTTTCCTTCCTTTCTTGTGACAGCTGATTGTAGCTGATCTAATGAAAAGTCATGAACATTTTTCTTTCTCTCCCCAAAAAAATTCTTCAAATTGTTACGGTTACCATGTTTAAGTAGGTTACAAACCTAGAGGACGCCACAATAAAACTTTCATACTAATTTTTAGAGGTTTTTCTTGTTTTTTATCAAATAAATAAATATGTGCATTTCTTCTGTAGCTAATTACTCTCCAAATTTAATTTTTTTAGTTTTTTTTTTCAGATAACTATTCTTCACGAACTAAGCTACAACTCTGTTACCAAACCTTTTTTTTTTTTCAATACCTCTAACACATTAATAATCAATTTTTTTGAAATTTAATTTTCGTCAACTTTCGGAGATCTCCGGTTAACTACAGGTATGATCCGGTATACTTTAGGGTTTTTCTCTATCAACTAGCAAAATTGAAAAAAAAATTATTACAGCATGAACGTCATTAGACTTGCAAAATGTAGTTTCGTAATCAAAATTTTAGGAGGGTATAGACATAGAAGCCATATTTTTTATAGAGCTTCGAATACATTTTTGTGTCAGCTACAGCTTTGTGAAAAAAAAAATCAGTTTAAATTGCTGTAATACATTCAAAATTGACTGATTAAAAGTTTTATTTAAAAAAAGGTAATTTTTCGTTCAACTTTCAGACATCTCCGGTAAATTACAGATATAATCCTGAAAACTTTAGGGTTTTACCTACAAACGGCCAAAATTTAATAAAATTCTTACATCTGACATAGAAATTATAGGACTTACAAAAATTTGATTCTTAATAACAAATTTATTTAGTGGGCTACGAGACATAGAGAATACCTTTGTCTATGTCTACAAATAAATTTTGTTGCCCTTTACAATTCTATGTAAGACAAATGTGATTTTAAATGGCTCTAATATATTCAAAACTGACTTTTTAAAATTCGTGTTTTAAAAAAGATTAATTTTCGTCAACTTCCGGGCATCTCGAGTCAAATACGGGTATGATTTGGTAGACTTTAGACTTTTATCAATCAAGGGGTATAACTTCATCAAATTATATCCACTGCAATAGACATTATTGGACTTGCTAAATTTTGTTTCCTAACCATAATAAATTATAAATAAAATATGAAATATATAAGAAACGTGAGGACGCCATTCAAAGGAAAGTGTGATGTCATATTATAAATAATTGTGTTTACATGTTACAAGCATAGAGGGTGCTGCACATTTTTTTTACACTATCCAAGTAATACATAAAAATAAATATAATAATATATAATTATGCTTTATTTTCTGAAAGTGTAAGTTTAGCTGCGTACTTGCTTTTTTTAAATATTTTTTCATATAATTTCACAAGTGGTATTTTGCATTTCTTAAAAATATAATACTATCAACAATATTTATATGATATAAATCAGGGAGCACTATACGCAGTTCGTTCTGTCTATAACGTAGCTACGCTTGCTTATATTTATTATCATTTCCTGGGCCCAAATTTTATAGCGACACCCCTTGTTTTAAGTGCCTGTTACCAAAACTGAGGCTGTATAAAAAGGAACTGGGACCCTATACCGGAACTGATACAGATAAATCTGAACCGATACTGAGAAAGGTTAAATGAAACAACTGAGACCGGGACAGATAGAACCACTGAACCAGAACCGGGTACAACCATGGTTATAAGTGTATGTCCTTGTTGAACTCGGAGTTGAGGATGTCCATGTTATATACGGAATGGAATTTGTGTTTATACTTTTCCTCTCACACTTGCAGGCAGATGAACCCATGAAACGTCATCAGAGTTTAACTGCCTCCTAACAAACATTCTGCGGATATTTTCGGTTTCTTTCATTTTTACATATAGACAGGATATATTTGATGGATCACAGAATGTAACTTTTATTTCGGAACCTTCTCTTCAAATATCTAATCATCATTAAACTATAATTAACAATAACAAAAAAAACACAGGAGTAAAAATAAACAATTTTCGTTTATTTATAAATAAATTTAATAAACCTACAAAAGACCTTATCAAATGTCAAGGTGACTCTAAATGATAAAAGTAACGACTTATTTTAAGCAAATACTATTGAAGCATACTAAAATAATTATCAGTTGCCCACTCCAGTTTATCAATTCAAGCAGATACAACAAGGTATTAATACAATTCTCTGAGAACAAATCCACAACTGTTATTGAGTAGTCCATTGAAATCTACACACTTACTAATTCAATAATTAATTAAGGTTGAATGATTGATATTAATTTATATATATATAAATTATTAAGGCTCTGTTAAAAACGGTCAAAATGGGACCTGGAGGAGTCGAAGAAAACAGACCCGTCTAATCCTCTGTAGTCCATGAAGGCCCATGTAAGAAATCTTAGGATTTCACACTAGATAATACAGACAACTATAAAAATTTTGAGTAAAAAGAGAGTGAGGCTGTCTGCCACAGATGGTGGCCAAAACTCTACCTCGAAGAGGCATGTAAGAAGTGGGGAGGTCTTCCTATTTAAAGATAGGACTCCACCACCCATTCCTCCTAAATCGGGGAGCTCTAAACCAAAGAACGACGCAAATAACCAGCCTATTTTCGAAACCATCGTCTTGGACGATTCGGAAGGTGCTGAGGCGGTGGAGGGGCCCATGGATATAGCCACTAGCCCAACCCCAGCGGGCCCCCGTCAGGTTGACACTGCACCCGTTGAGGGTGATAAAACGCCTCCACGTCCCTCACAGTCTCCTACTCCTCAGGAGGTGAGAACGGAGAGCTTGGATTTGTTAGAAAAAATAAGAGTCATGAAACGAATGATGGGGGACCTCCCACAGGGGAGTGAACCTACCAATGAAGAAAGTTCTGCTGTGTCCACTACAGCACCGGACCAACCTGACCCGGAGGACCTGAAACTATTAGAAGACGCGGCCAGTGGGGTGGATCTAGATTCATTGATCCCAGAACTACTGGCCGTTGTCGCAGCCTCTATGACGTCAGGAAAAAGTAATAAAGGCACGGTCTCTGAAGTCCAACCTGGCCCAAAAGTCACGACGGCTACGGTGGACCCTTCAAAAAGGGAGAGACTGATTACTTCGTTCACCCTTAAGCACCAGAGGGTGCTAACCAAATTAAACGACTCCCCTCTATCAAAAATAACATGTATAAAGATTGTTGATCTGTTTGAGGAATTTGTTGCTAGTAGGGAGGGGCTGACACCATACGTCGTATATTCCTACCTTAACCATCTGGTCTATGCCAAGAACAAAGCAACTCCACCATCAAAAAACCTCCCGAGGAAGGTGAAGAGTTTGCTGGCAGCCAGATATGTTTATAGGCTTAAGGATAACATGATAATCGAGTTGATGTCGGCCCTTGAATCAGGCCCCACATTTAACAAACTAACAAACCTACTAATAAGGGACTCGGTGGGGGGGTTCAACGAGAGAAAGTGAGCTCTAATGGATATATATATATATATTTATTTATTTTTTTTTTTTTTTTTTTTTGCGTTTCGAGGCTTGGCACAAGAAACATGGTGAGCTTTTTAAATATTTGCCAGAGCGCCTTACTTTTTCTTTCTATCTCAAAATCGGAGAGAGTGGCATTTAATAATCAGGAAATAAATTTATATATTATTGGAGTAAGAGGAGAAAGATTTCGACTTTTTCGAGATATTCGGACAATTAGCACTTTCAAGGATCGTTAATCAAAAGTATCACTATGGATTTTCAAAATACATCTCCCGTACAAGGTATTCCTTTTTCCTTTTTATTAAATAAATATAACCATCCGACTACATTGTATAAAAGAAAATTAAATTATACAAAAATATCTAAAATGAATAACTTAATATAGAATTATTTAGTAAAACAGACACACAATTTCTTAACAGTTGAAACTAGTGAAATTTTGATTTTCCTATCTTGTTAAAAGACACTAGTGAAATTGTTTAAAAATAGAATTAATTAGGCTGTAGAGTTCCTGAAACGCACAATTATCTTCTCCAGTCCTAAGGCCATGGATCCTTTTGGGGTTTGGAGTCGATTGCAAATTCAATTTCAAAGACAAACTTGGGGCAAACCAGCTAGACTTACTGAAGATCCTGGTTCCTTGTCAGTTGAAGGATGGAGAGAGTATTTAAGGTCTCATTAAGAAACTGATTGAAATATTTGATGATCTCGCCGTAATAAGGAGTGAAGTCGATCTGGAGGATAAGGTTGTACGACTATTAGTGAGTCTATTAGTAACGGCATTGGTATCTCATTCTGAATTACCAAAGTGGGAGATAGTTGTGGAGCGCATCCTCGACACAGAAAGGGACTTTAAGATTATACTTCTAGAGAGCTGAAAAAGGTTTAGACACAGGGAGTGTAGATTTTATTAAATGTTTTGACTTGGGTAAACCTGGGCACAAGAAAAGGGATTTTCACCAAATTAGAAGTTATATGAGGGAGTTCTCACATGTGTTGAAGAAAGGTCATAGGATTAACAAAGATGCAGAAAGTACAAAATTGGGAATGAGGAAATGATACAGACTAAAAATGTGTGGATTAACCTTGTTAAGTAAATTAAATTGAAAGGAATGTCTCATTGATTCGGGCACAAAGAGAATTAATTGTACTTTCAGCCCATCAAAAACACCGACCTTCCTTCTACCTCAGGAGATGTTCGAACAGGGAGTTATGTATTCCAAGATGAACAACAGGATGATAATTTATCCGAGGAAAACTACTAGGATACATAAAAGAGTAAGTTGACTCTTTCCTTGGGAGGAAGATTCCTGGATACATTTCAAATATGACGCATGAGCTGAAAAATTCCAGCCGTAACAAATAAAAAACGTTGCTTTTTTTTGTTCAAAATTGTTTTGTTTTTTTAATTATTATTATTTTACTATAATATTTTTGATTTGATTTATGGACCAGAGTCCTCATAACACTTCTCAAGCTATTTCTAAGCTGAAATGGTATTTTTCCCATCAAGAAGCACTGTAAAATTAAAAAACAGATTGTTTTTGATCCATTGTTTTGCAAAAAACAAAAGTAGTGTCGTCACATTTAGCACAATAACTTACAAACTAAAGAACAGATTGTCATGAAATATTGACTGTTCTCTTCTAAAGGTTGACACCAACTGAAAATAAGGCAAATTATAAAAAAGTGCTATCTTTGACTGAAGCCTGGGACTTTTCAGTCTATGTGTTTATATATAATTTGCATTTGTCACAAGCGTGGTATTTTATTATATTAATTATTATCATTTATTACGGGGTATAACGTCGTCAAATCGACACTGAAATCGTACACAATATTAAAATAATGCTTACAAAATTAACATTGTACTCCTGACAATTGGAAGAATATTTTAAAACAGATCAGCGACAATCAGCTTTAACAAGAGAGAAGGAAATAAACAAGAGCATTAGCAATAATTACTCCGATGTTGATCCCCAATTCTACTCTTTCTCCATCAATGACTCAGATACTCACTCACCAACAAATCCTCCAGGTTACTTTCCGTCTTTTTTGAGCACACACAAATGTTCAGTTAGGTTTCATCTTAAAAATGCGTAGGGATGTTTTTTATAACACAAATTTATTTTATATGATCGTTTAATGATTTGTATTTTATAATATTAAATGGAATAAAGACCTTTCTGAAGAGAAAAAATCAGGAACATTGAAGATCGTGCTCTTTTTCTAATTGCAGTCTGAAGGGAATTTTTTATTATCCAAAGCATTTAGCATTAATTTTTTTATCTTGAAGAGAGCACATAAAGAATAAAGTAATCGTTAGTGTGTGAAATACAAATGGTAACATAGATGATTTTTTTCTGGAACTATAAGTGATTCTCCTTGTTGGACTCGGAGCAGAATTGAAGATCAACATCGTAGTAATTCCTGTCTAGATCATTCCTTATTGTTAATCAATCTCGTTCCTAAAAAGTAAATCTTAAAAGGATCCACAGTGCGAATGTCTGAGAAATCCATTCGTTAGTACATTTCAAATTAATCAAAAATATTATTTCGTCTCAGAAGGCATTATAAATCAACTTGATTATCTAGAGCAAAGAGCATGAAGGTGCTGGACTAGATACTCACTTACAGAATGGTGAAACCAAGGCCGGAGCAGTTTTTATCATAATAAATTCTAGGTCAAATAAATACGAATCGTTAGTTGAGGAAGTTCGTAATAATCAGTTAGTAAGTGAGACTAAATATTCATCCTTACTATCTGAAGATTTAAATTTAGGAAGGTCATTAGACAATTTAGAAAACGAATTTGTCCCTTCAATAATCACACAAACACAATCTCAAAACATTCAACCTCTGAGACTTTCCAACCGAGAAAAAAGGAAAACCGATTACTTCCAAAGTAAATAATAATTATGGTGGGGGAAAATGTGATGATTGACGAAACATACCATGTACTTTAACCCTTAAGAGTCCAACGTTCCCATTTTGGGAACATGATTTTCTAAGGCTATATCGTTTTTTCCATTTGGTTAGAAAAAATAATTATTTAATCAAATCGGTTTTTTAATACATAGAAAATACACTAATTTTAATAAATATTTAAAAAATATATATTATAGTGCTACTATGTTTGCATGAAGATGACAGTGAATTCAAAATTGTATATCCTATTTTTGATTTTTTTTTTTTTTGAGTAGTAAAAAGTTATAAAGATCAAATTTACTTATCCATTTTTTTAAATAAGTATATACAATAGCATTTCCCAAAATATTTAATAATTTATAAATTTGGAACTTGTCAAAAGTAACGTTTGAATCTGTTGTTCCCAAAATGGGAACGTTGGACATTATTAGTACTGAAAGATAAATAATTAATTAGAACAAAGAAAAATTTATGTTTCAACACGCCTCAATTTTCGTTACTTTCATTGGCTTGCAGTTATTAGAGTTGTTAGTGTAATAAATGAGCCCGTAGAGACAACATCTGTCAGTAATGGACACCAAATCTTTCTATGGAAAATCGAAATTACAAATTTTAGCAAGAGATTTAATTGAAGATAATGCTCGTGATGATTTGCATATAGTTGTGCTTCCTCCTGAGCTAGGGGTCCAAGGTAAGGATATCTTTTACGTAATTACTTTGAAACTGTTATCTTACATTATAATTATATTTGAGACCAAAATTACCACAGTACATAGTAATGTGTATACTAACATTCAGGTAACAAGAGTTATGAAGAGGGTGATGATAATATTCTTGATAACGATTACATGCCTGATGAAATTGCTGGTGAGGTTGAGTTGAGATACATGGAGAAGATTCAGAAGAGGAAAACAATGTAGAACATGGAGATGATGATGTTACGAATAATATTAGTAAAAAGATGGAGAAAAAATGAAAAAACATTTTTTGGTGAACTTGACCCAATTCTAAAAAGGGATGTTATTAGTGAACATGTAGAAGAAAGTATACATGATATATTTTCATTATTTTTCACAGATGACATGATATCACTAATTGTGGAACAAAAAAATCTTTATACACAAAGAAACAAGAATGTACAACATTCTCAGAAGATGCTAGCGAAATGAGAAAGTTTTTAGGTTTATTGATTATCACTGTCTTCCGTCAGAAAAAGACTATCGGAGCACTGCAGATGACATGAAGGCACCTATTTTCTCGAAAGTAATGAGCAGAGATCGTTTCCGTATTATAAAAAAATATCTACATATTTCTGACAATGAGAATCTGGCCCATTCGAAAGTAGCAAATTCTCCCTCTATTTGAAATGTTAAGAAATAATTGTCAGCAATTTGGGAGTATTTCATGAACAATTGAGCATTGATGAATCTATGGTTCCGTTCCTGCGGTCTTCACAGTGCAAAGCAATTTGTAAAAAGTAAACCCGTCAGGTCTGGATACAAACTGTGGATGCTCTGTAGCTCTGATGGCTTTACTTACAACTTTGATATTTACTCTGGCAAAGATTATAGCTGAAAAACTCCTTTAGGATCGCATGTTGTTAAAAATATGTTGACTCCGGTGTCAAACAAAAATCAACATGTTGACTTCTTTGACAATTTATTTACGAGTCGCCAGCTTCTTACTAATCTTGCAAAAGAAAATATTAGTACATGTGGTACTGTAAGAGATAATAAAACTAGTCACTGTCCACTACTATCAAAAAAATAATGCTAAAGGAAACCAAGGGGAACATATAATTTTCGGTCAGATGGAACTGTTGTTTGCGTCAAATGGAAGCACCTATAATGGAGTGTTTCCCATACAAAAAGTTGAAAGAAGAGTTTAACATGAGTACAAGAAAAGAGTTGCTCAACCGTATCTGATAAAAATATAAAATGAAGGAATGGGAGGCGTAGACATCTGTGATAGACTTCTTGCTTCATATCGACCATTTGTTTGCACATGTAATAAACCTATCCATTGTTGCTCCTTACAGATTCTATAAACATGTGAACAAAACAAACCCAACTCATTTGCAATTTAGGAGATAAATTAAAGATAAAAAGCATTACTGAAGTCGGAAAATATCAGAAAGCGCCAAGGAGGACCAATTGCTCCACCTAGCGTGCCCGTAAGATATGATAGAGTCAATCATTTTCTAGTGGAATTTAAACAAGGTAGATGCGTGATGTGTCAAAAAAAACACAAGACTGAATTGCACAAAATGTGTAGAAAAAACTTCACAAAGGATGCAGTCCTAAATATCATGACCAGAAGTAAAGATAGTCGAAATGGATGTTTCTACGAAATAATGTAATTATAGTAAATGGAAATAAATTATAACTTTTTTTTTGTCAACTAGTTATCATATATTATGTGTAAACAGTTATCTATATAAGTCAGTTGTATTGTTTGCTTATCAGGAGTTAAAATAAAGTTATATTTGAATTTGACTATTCTGTATACCTTGAACGTCACAACGTTCCCATTTTGGGAACATACCAAAAAACCATGAAAATACCATTTAAAACAAAAAATGAATATACACGATTCTTAGTGGGGTCAACAACACCTATGTAATACCCAAAATTCAAGTTACTAGATCAATTATTTCTATGTCCCGTCCTTAAAAAGTTAAACAGCTGAACTTATAAAACTTATTAAAAAAAATCTTATGAACAAGATGCAACTTAAAATTTAAGAAAAAAACACTCAATCACTTGGTCCATTATATTAATTATATGCGTATACTCGAATAGAAAATGTTGGGATGTCTCAAGTGATTGTTTACAGAAGAAACATGTTATCTCTTCCGATGTTTAACATATAAACTACCCAAAGTTAGTAACTTGGTAACTACTCTGTACTTCATCCAAAATAACAAATAGTCGTTCATCCTATTAAGGCCTCTTACTATCTCCCCGACCGAGGAATTAAAGCCAACCCTATTTTTGTTCTTTTTCATTTGATATAGAAATTGATTTTGTTTTGATTTGCCTACTAACCCCATTTTAATTTCCTAATATTTTCATAAAATTAAAAAAACTATCCCTAGGGCCAATTTCTCTTCTCTTAAAAACGCCCTTCTGAATAATTATTTCTCTTTCCAAAATCTCATTTCCCGTAAATTCACAATTTTTATTAAAAACCTCTCACAAGAACGATATCTTCCTTTTGATTGACTTGTCGGATGTATATGCTAATCTCTAAAACTGGTTCCTTGAATTCCATTCTTTCTAAAAAAATTTCCGTCAATTCCTCATTAATTGCTTTATTTTCTTCTCAGAATTGGCTTATATTATTAGTGATCCGTATAATTTTGCCGTCTCGTCCCTGCCTAACCACTTAGGCTTTAACTTTTTTTAACCATAAGAAAAATTCCCCTTGAAGGATGATTAGCCACTTTTTAATAGCAGAGACCAGCAGAACATCATACCCATCGGGAAAACAATAACTTGAGTTCACTTCCAAGACAAGAGATGGTCAATTGTTTTTTACGTTTACTTTTGTCCAAAATATAATTAACATTGGCTGAAATCAACTTTAACTTTATGTTTAATATAACAGAAAATTAGGGGGGGGGGGAGCATGCCTTCTAATGAGGATTTCTTAAATAATCGTAAATAACTTATCTGTATAAAAAATATTTTCTTGTAGCCCACGCATCCAATAACGTACATCTTATAATCCTCGTGAGGTTCCATCACGGCTCTGAAGAACTGAGTGCCCTATTTCTCTTATTTTGTTCGGAACACTATAATCTTCTTTTAGGATTTTTCTAGACTTTATATTTGTACAAGTTTTCCTCGGAATATACCATTTATTTCTCAATACCATCTACCAATCTTCTCTGAGGGGTCGTCCTTCAGCACTAGAATTATTTATGTCAATGATTGCCCCTGCTTGTTCTTCACTTGTGTTCATAATGTTGGTGTATTCTCCAGTTTCTTATTCGTCATTCATTTCATCTGTACCTTCCCTCCATCCAGTTTCGTTGGTGTCCTTCATTTCTGCAATGCCTTTTATTCTAATAGGATGTCCTAATTCTCTCCTAAAATTTATTTATGGCCGTGCAAAAATCTTTAATGTGTCCATATTTTAAACATTTGAAGCACTTTACTTCTTGCATTTTTTGATAATAACTCAACTTTTCTGCCATTCACAGGAATTATTGAAGGGAGTTTTATATTTAATCTCATTCTTATTCTCAATTTTCCAGACAGCAATTTGTTATTTGTTCCTCTTCATCCTCAGACTCTCTTCTATGGTTGATACTTTCTATTTCTCCAATTAAATCTCCAAATCTGCTCAGGATCTCTTGGAGACTCCCAACATTCGTTTCATAGCCATTATTTACAATAACTTCAACAGGGGTTTGAATTTCTCTTAATCCCTTCAAGCCTCTAATTTTAAAAACAACTTCTTTGTTTATTTTAGTTAAGCCAAAAATATACTTAAATTTAAAATTTAACTCTCATGTTGAGCAGAACTTTTGTTGTAATAACAATATACCTGGCTCCGCCTTCATCAAATCTTTTGTTATAATCTTTAGGGCTGGGAATAAATCCTCCAATCCAAACAAAAAACTTCCCAGAAAGGGTCGTCATTAATATTTTTATTTGTTTTAGTTTCTCTTCCTTCTTTCATTGTTTTGAATTGTTCTTCCCTACTTCGAGTAAAGGCAGAGTATGTGACCAGTGATGAATATTCTATGTCCCACCCGTATGTTAAAAAAAAGAAACCAAATATGAACGTGGTAAGCCTCACACTTTTGAAGAATATTTGAGAGTAGAGTAGCTTAGCTCTCATGACGTTTTATTAGATTAGATTTTGAGCAGCTATGAGAGAGATGGAAAGAAAGAAAGAAAACACAAATCATACTCCGTATGACGCAACCTCTGAAGCTCACCTTTTCAGTTAGTTATTCAAAGGATATTGTTTATTACTATTGTGATACTTAGAACTTTTAATAATGCCATTAATTACATTGTGACTCGTAAAAAGTTACGGAATCAGTTCCTGAACAACAGCAAGTCTTCGGGAGTACTTATTTGTTCCTCAAATCACAAGGCGGATAAGTATCTACTTATGAGAGGAAGATGAAAAACACTAATCTGATCCCTCATTAATTTGGATGGACCTTTTTGACCTTAAATTCTGTCTATGTTGGTGCATACATTTCAGGATAATTAGTAAACGAGTTTTCCTAATTTATATACTACAATGTCAACATATAGGATTATATCTACGATATCTTTATAAATAATCAAATGCGTTGCTGTTTTCGAGGAAGAGTTATCAGCATAAGCGTACAAAGATATCATATTCCATTCATATATAACCTTATAAAGTTATAGAGATTGCCCAGTGGTCTGGCGGGATGGTTTCCCTCCCTACAAATGAAATGAGCCTGTCAATGACCCCTCCAAAGTCATTTTCCTTATCCCATTCATTCCAAACCTTATTTTCATCCTTTGGCCTTGACTCCAAAACCTTTTAAAACGCAACGTTCATATGGCAATTCTTTTCGTAGTTTCCTTTACTGTTGATCCCATCATTGACTCGGCATAAGCCTCATATCAATATATTTTATGTGTCGGAACGTCTTGATTGATAATCTCCTAATAATATAAATTTGACGTTTCAACTTTTTCAAATAGTATAGAATTAAAGCTTAAGAAAAACGAAATATCAATTGCTGAAGGTTATCAGATTATGGTATTTGTGAGCTCCTTAATTTGAAGTATTGTGTTAAGATGATTATTACATTTCAGATTTAGTGTTTCTGAAATCTTCATCTAAAATAATGGACACTGTGACTGATCAATTTAATTGCTTGCTCGAACTTCATATAGTTATTAAGAAACTTACAATGATTTTGCTTCATCAATATTTCAAGAAAGTTAGATGCCAATACAGAATCAAACTGCAGAAATATGGACACCTATTATAAACGATCAGAACAACGGGATAGAGTCCAATTAAACGAAGCATATTGTCATTTTAAAAACGTTAATATTATATTAATTCAACTATAAACCTACTATTTATATAGTCTGTTCTAAATAGTCTCTAATTATTTGATTTTAAACCGCAAAAACCTAATTAAATAAGGAAATTTGTGTATAATATAGTGATGATTATTTTTTATGCTTTTACAATACAATTTTTTAAAACTGAAATATATTGTTAAAATTTCTTGTCGGTTGTGTTTGATAGTTATTTTGTAAGTTTTTTTAATAATTTAATTTTTATTATTATTATATAAAACAATACATCAATAACTACTTTCAAAGCTTTCAATTTTTGCTACGGAATTGATGAAAAGAAGCTTCTTATGCTCTTTGACATCTTTTCAAGCAACTATTCCCATTTTACAAGATAGAACTATTCATGTAGATGGCATCTATTTTTTTTAATAAAAAATACTGTTATAAAATTTATTATAAAATTAATTTGAAGATTTATACGGATAATTATAGTCAGTTATATTTATATTGTTTATAGATATTTACATTATTTTTTTAAATCCAAAATATTCCAATGTAAGACTTGTAGCTCACTCCCTGTTTAAAAATTCAAATACAGCTATTTATTTATGTCATCATTCAATGTATTTATGAAGGACTACTAGAATTAACATATTTTTCCTTTGTTGTTATTAATAGAAAAAAGTGAAGTTCTGAGATTTCACTAACTTATAAAATTTCCACTCATCGATATATCTTGTAATTCATGTATAATGGTAATGCTCTGAACAAAGGTACGGAGGGAGTTGATCTTATGGACAAGAAACTGCTCTTTACATTTTATCTATCGAATCCTAAGTCATCGACATGTTTTTGTTACATAATTTGCGTTGATACCATTAATAATTTAGTTCTTCTTAATTGCAAAATTGTTATTGACAAGAATCAGATTCCATATTATGAAGTGCACTATAAATAATTTCCATTGTCATCGTTAAAACCAAACAAAATTATAAAAACGTTATTGAAATTTTTATTCATGTCACACATTCACTTATAAACATAAATGAAATTGTTTACTGTAATAATTAAAAATAGATCTTATGTAAATTTCATAGTTCCTTCACGCATGTTCAAATAAAAAAAAATCTTATCATATAATGCCACTAGTACATATATTTAAAAAAAAAATCAATTGTGTTTATTCAAAGGCACTTTTCATTGTACTTACATGTCCAATATTAGTTATTCTTCCACTGAAGGCAGTATAATTTGTTTAAACTAAAAATAAATGTAAAATTAATTAACAATATTGTATTTCAAGATTATATAATAGCTTTTAAAGGGTAAATTAATTGAGAAATATTATTTGTTCGCTGATAATTTATGTAAAAATGTATGGAATTACAACGAGGATTTTAGATTTTTGGCATGCCGTCTTTGTAATTTTGGAACTATAGTCTAGAAGATGTTCAAAGTAGAACAACACAGTAAAGCCCAAATTCACAAAAGGAACTGAATACAAGTCATATAATTAATTCAAATTATGAACAATCCAATTTTACAGAAGATATAACCAAAATGCTTGTCTCCTGCAATATCCCACTCAATATCGTTAATCATCCAAATTTTGTTAAGTTTATAGAAATTTACACTGGAAAAGTAATTCCCTCTCGCTTCTCCATCACCAAGTCAATGGAGTTTCAAAGTAAAGTAGGGTTGACCAAGATTTTTAAAAACTTGAGGGGATATATTTCTTGCATTGAACGAAACTGCTGACACTCGACAGCGGTCTATGAGTGCAGTGTATCTATGTACTTTTTATAGTTCGTTTTTGGTTCGTCTTTATCTCATTAATTTGGAAGGTATCCAATGATTACAAGTGTTGCTGTAAAAAGTATCAACCACGTTATTGTCCCTTATTTCAGAGGCGAAGGACTGAAGGTTTTCATTACCAACGGAGCTTCATATTGTATTAAATCAACCGAAAACCTTAAAGAACATTTTCCAATTATATTGCATATCACTTGTCTTGCTCATAGGCTGAACAGACAGGCAACACTCTTACCTGATTTCTTTTAAAATACAAACACTATCATCTCGGAAGTGAATATATATTTCTTTAATTCAGGTGATCTAAAACAATTGACTACTACGCCAAGCACTTCAACTCAGTCAAAGAGTATATGACTGTTATGTATGGAAACAATTATGCAATCTATAAAACAAAGATGTTTTGAAGAACGATCCACTTTTGTATAAAATAATGTTTATTCAACACAATTTAAATCCGACCTAGGTAACCAATAAAGCTTTGAAAGAGAAATTATCACCACTCCCAAGTGTAACTATAGTAGAAAATCTATGCCAAGATATTATGCTTGAACCTTTCAAAATTAATGTCTGTAGATGATGGGGATACATCAAATTTAGAAAATTGGTACCATAAACTATAAATCACGATATATAGTTTATAACATACAAAAGCGCTTTTATCGTTGAATTTCATTCTGAGAGGGTTTCCAACGTGATGTCCTACATAAATTTACCGAAAAAATTCCGTCTGACGAAGGCTCAAGTCAAGAATATGATAATCAAGTTGAGCATTTGTATTAACTATGAGGATAGTTGAATGATTTCATAATTTCTGAATAGTAATAAATAATTACAAATTGTTACTTTCATTTTAAGTAATAAATACCTATTAATCTATCATTTTACAACGATTCCATTATGAAATTTAACTACTTAAAAATATAAGGAATTAATTAGATAAAAACTAAGTAAATAATAATAATGATACTTGTATGATTTATGATAACATTTACTTATCTTCATAAATCAATGTTCCATTTCACTATCATAATATCCTTGACATGACCCTCCGTGAAACAGGACCCTTTGGCTATAGATCGCTATCGTAATTGATGGTTTCAGGTGCCAATTTTCTCAATTCGATGTATCCTTTGTTTTTCTCTATCCCCTTCAGACATTTAGTTTTGAAAGGTTCAAGTGTAATATCTTGGCATATATCATATGGACTCATATGGCATTGGCATTTTCAACGATAATTACACTTGTGAATAGCGGGAATCTTTTTTCCAATGATTTAATAGCTAATTGTATTGGGTTCAAATTGTTTTGAATAAACACTATTTCTGACAACAGGGACTCATTCTTCATAATATCTTCTACTTTTTTTATTGCATCATTATTTTCATCCATAACATTAATATACTGTTTGACTGAATTGAAGTGCTTGGCATAGTACTTCACTGGTTTAAGCCAAGATTCCTAACGCGTGAGGATAGCTGCTGGTAAAAGGGGAACTTGGCATAAAGCAGTAAATTTACGTTTTCTATAATCTGAATTAAAAAATAATATCTTCACTTCAGAGATGAGAGTGTTTGTATTTTAGAAATAATCAGGACAGAGCGTTGCTATTCTGTTCAGACCACGAGCTATACAAGTGAGATGCAACATCATTGGAAAATGCTGTTTAAGGTTTTCGGCTGCTTTAATACAATATGAAGCTCCGTCGGTAATGAAAACTTTCAGTCTTTTGCCTCTAAAATCCAAGCCAAGAACGTTGCTGTACTTTTTACGACAACACTTGTAATATTTTTATTGTCGGCTTTGGTAACACTTTCCAAATTAATGAGATTAGGACGACGACCCAAAAAATAACCATCTAAAAGTACCAACGAACCCAACACAAGAAACTTGATGAATTATTGTATTTACAAAACCAAATCTCAAGTCAATACTTTATCTCAAACTTCTTCACGACGCAACTTTACACGTTTCCAAAACTTTTGAAAATAATCAATACATGACGTATCAAGTGAATCGAGAAATTCGACAGCTGACAACATAATAGTCTAGGTATTTTTGTGTAAGCGAGGTAACGCCGTGTGATCTCCTGACCATCTTCTCATTTTTAGTATTTCTTCCTGCGTACATGACTTAATGTATTTTTACAAAAATGATCGTAACCACGTTTTCCGTTCATTTTTGAGCGGGAATCAAAGATCCCTGGGAGCCCGATATGTCCTCGTTATATTTATAAACGCTACTTTTATGAAAGGTTATGTTCACCTACATCTTTTCAACTCAATTCTATCCTCTTGCATTATAGAATGGAGTATCTTTCAAAATGTCTCTAAAATTTTGTCAACAGTAAGAGTGTATCTACTATGAAAGCAATATCTGATTATCAATTACTTGCTTATCCACCTGCTAAGAGATTAAATTTTTAATTAAGTATTATTAAATTGAAATAAAAATGTAAAAAATGAATAGAAATGATTAAAAATTAATCCTAAGCAACATCAAGTATCACAAAAACATTAATAATTAAAATTAAACATGTAGAGCTTATACTTTACTCGATGTTCGCCTTTTGTTGAGATGCCATAATTTTAAAGTGAACAACTCTCTCAATTCGAACTATACTCTTGAGTAATGCAGGGCCCTAGTAAATAGCTTGGAATTTTTCTTTTTTTATAATATTAAATAAAGTACAACGAGCAAAGTTTATCTGTATGAACGTTATATTTGAATGAAAAACAGTCATTTTTGATCTAAGAAACAACAATGTAGTCATATTAATGAAATCTCGCTAGCATTTTACATGTAGCATCAAGCGTGTATATAGAGTGGATTGTATATAGCATATACATATTTTTGATCTAAGAAATAATAATGTATTCATACTAATGAAATCTTCTTTTAGAGGAATGGTTTCCACCCTAGGGTCTCGACCCCAAATGGGATTGTGACACTAGGATCGTTCATTGATTTTGAGCCAAATGAGTATATTATATCAAACACGATGAAAAATATATTAAGACTTATATATATATTCATACTATGAAACTGTATGTAACAGTTGACGGAATTCAGTGGTTCCCAAAATGTGGGTCGCAAGATGATTTACAAAAAAGTTTATATTTAAACTCAAATTATTTTGAGTGGCACGGCACTTAATTAATGATGAAGTACACATTTTTTATAAGCCTCTTCTGGATCACTTTAAAAATGATTTACCAAAAGACAGTGCTCCACAAAATATGGCATTTTTCGAGATAAATGATCGAATATTTATTTCAATGGAAAGAGAAAGTTATGCCACTAATAATGGAAAACAATATCAGCCAAATGGCCGCCACAGCTACGCTTACAGGACCGTATCCTTTTTATGAAATTTTACATCACCAAATCGCAAACTGGCTGTTGTATGCCCTCAATAGCTTGACAAATTTCATCTTTGAGGTCTTGAATCGACACTGGGCTGTTGGTGTAGAACTTATCTTTCACGTGGCCCAAAGGAAGAAGTTTTAAGGTGTTAAATCAGAAGATATCCGTGGCCAATTCCAATCACCCCTTTGAGAGATGATTAATCATTATTTATGGCCGGAATGGGATGGTATTGATCTGGATAACGTGTTCTTTTAACAAGATGGTACCCACAAGTAACGAGACCATTGTTCGTTATTCGAGCTTGAAGGGTAGTAGCGAATAAGATCCACATCATGTTTCCAGGATATATCAGGGATTTTGATGGTGAATCCTGAATATCTTGCAGAGGTTGCAATAAAAAAGGCTCTAAGTTCTTCCTTTTTAACTGGTTGGGCGTCAGTTAACATCCCAGCTATTCTACATTTACAGCTCGAGAGGGCAAACTCCGAGGTACGTGTTGGAGCTTTGGCAATATTTGATGTGACCCTGAGTAATAGAAAAGGAGTTATGAACTTATCCTGTAGTCCAGAGATGTTAAGAGAAATAAATTCCTTCACATTGCAAAGAGTACGGCAGTCAGCAAAAGGTTTTATTACTTTATTAAATAATTCCCCACAATCTTTGCAAAGAGCATTAAAAATAGGCATCCTGTAGAGGTTTGAAATTGCGGAGTAAAACTTTTTCCATCATTAATTTTCGCAATTGAGCAAATAATTCTCTGTTTACATGATATCAGTAGGTTTAAAACTTGTTGAATAATTAATCAATATCTTTCTTAAAATTTGATTCGGACGACATTTTAAAATGCCATATCATGGAATTATATGGCATTCAGCGGCTTTCATGAGTATGTAAAAAAAAAAATTACACCAATCGAACATTGTGAGTGGTTGCCCAAATCGTGAATCGAAACAGTATTATATGATAAAGACAACCATTCCAATTTTCTGTGCTCTACAAGGGTTTTAAAGTAAAACTTTCTATTGCAATTTTGCACGTCAATGGTCGAGGACGACAAAAAAGGCGGTCTTCCTTTCCATAAAATCCTTTGAATTGCTAAAGATGGAGAACATTTCTCCATATGTGATTAATTATGAAACCCTTTCCAAGTATAAGCCAAGTGTAGGACGGATTTGTTGAGATAGTGGTTAGCCACTCAACGTTCGGAGGGTGCGAAATATCAATTAAAACTTTTTAGTATATTTTAGTGATTATATTGCAGAGTAGATAAATTCCTCCTCCGATTAGAAATTCGGGTCCTTTGATTAAGGTAAATATAATCTAGGAAACAATAAATTAAGCCAGCTAGATCCCATTCCGATTGCTTTATCGGCCAGCCAGGGAATAGCTGTTGCTTTGTAAATTGTATTAGGAACTATTAAGAAGTTATACAGATCGAGTCTCTTCTGAATGTTAAATTTTCCCCAAGAGGAGATTGCTGAATTAACATAATTATCCAGAAACGTCCATTTCGAAAAAGAGGCACCGTTTCTGTCCTATCCGATCCCAAGAATGTCGATTTCCCCCCCTAACAACACAATCTGCAATTTGAGAATCTTTATCAGGATTCAATTTACCAATAGCCAGAATCAGTCATGTGCCTTTCAGTATTAACCTCTAACATTAACGTGACGTCATTGGGGTACATATCAATTATATGTTTCGAGTTCCAAAATCTACTCCAAATCCCGTGAATTTCTTTAAAATAAAACCTGCAAGATCATTGAGCGCAGCAACAAATATTTAGGGAGCTGACGGATAGCCTTGCGACAACTCTTTTTCAAAGCTATATGGTCACTTTTCCTATCACCCATATAGATAACTGATGTTCCATTGAAGAGAAGAGCTCTGACAGGAAGGAGTTTTTTTTAAACTACTTTCATGACATGACCATTTGGAATGAAATAAAAAGCCTTGCTGAAGTCAACAGCAATTGTAGCTCCCAAAAATTTCTTTTTTCTGTACAATCTCAATGGCATATTTTATATTTCTTTAAATATCAGAAATCTTTTACTTTTGTCAAAAAATTGCCAAATCTGAAAGAAGAAAGTTGCAAAAAAAATAAGTGTTTCAATAGTTTTGGAAATAAAAAATAGCATATAATATTTATTGGTGTTGTAAAGAGGAACATAATTCCAGCAAGATTTTTTTCGTACTTGTAAAAGTAAAAAAGTTATGGAAAATAATGTCGATATACAAAATAACCCTCGATAATTGGTTCATTTATGCAAATATAGCAAAAATTATTTAATAAAATGTTACGAAAATGAAAATACGAGAATATAATGTTGCAATCTAGAATTTTTTGTCCAAAAGGCATCGTTTTGTAGCATTTCTTTTTGCTACATTAAAAAATGATGAAAAAAATAAAAGAATAAGTAAATCATTCAGAAAATGACATATTTTATAGTAAAACTTTCATTTTTATTTGTCAAATTTATGTACAAACAAATCTCCAGACAAATTTCTAACATTTTATTTTAGATACGAACCCAATATTCTATTAAAACCCCAGTTTGTTTCCCATAACTTTTTAATTTTGAATAAGCTTAAAGACATCGTATTTTTGTCTTTTGAGACACCACTAATTTTTTGATTTATAAATCAAACCCCTATCTAGTCTCCTTAGGATCGAGTCACACATGCAGACTTTCAGCCTCGTAGGCCTATCAGTGTGGGCACCCATAAGAAGACAAATACCAATTGTATTATGTATATATATACATATACAACTTTGATTGATTATCGCATACGTTTTAAAGAAATTATGTTAACTTTTTAGGTTTCATTTGTACTAAGGAAGCCAAATAGTTATATCCTCCTTTAGAAAATACAAATGTATATCCACGGAGATATATTAAATATATACCTACACTAGGGTGTTTGTTTTCAACTTATTTTGAACTTCAATTACAACTATGTAGTTCAGAAAAGTAGTCATGTGATAAAGGAATAACTTGTAGAAGATTTCATTGTCGTACGATGTCATCTTTATTTCCAACATCTAGTTCAAAGTTTGAAAGTAAACAAATTTATTTATTTCGTTAGTAAAGATTAAAATACACAGTATTCATTATTATTTTGCAAAAAATTATTCTAAACTATAAAGAACAATCTTTAAGATTTTTTATAAAGCTATCTTATGGATAAAAAAGAGGGAATAACTTGAAAAAAAGGATTTTTCTTTCCTGAAAATGTTAAAAAAGGATACCTGCTATAAACGGAGCATCTCTTTTTCTGTTTCAAAGAAGAATTTTTAAAAAAAAACTTTTTATATCAAAAACAAATTTCTATCAAAAATATTTAATACTAAATAACTAAAAAATAATTGTTGTTAACCCTACCGGTATCTTGGGAGAATAATATACTTTATTCACTCAAGGGAATTCATGACGGGAGGAAATTAACTTCACAGTTACAGATCTCTAATGATATCCTTGATTTCTTCAAGCCATGCAAAGACTGTGGAAAATGTTCAACAATACAGTGCCCATTTTTTACAACTGTTCGGTACTATTGATTCTCAAGAAATTTTACAAATTGAATTTGAAAGAAAAACAGTCAAATTTCTTCAGAGCTTCTTTGTTATTCGGCATTACTTGTCCAGAGTTAAATAACAGTGAAGAAGAAAAGTCCGGGAATGATGGCATCAGTAATGCCAAAGCCTATCTGGCACTGAGATTGACGGAAGACAAACTGGTTGAACCATCGAATATTCGGGGAACACTGATCTCTGCAGCAGCCAGATATGACATGTTGTCCATCAAGGTTCCACAGTTTCATGGAATAAATTGGGATATTGCTGCCAATTTAGTGAAATTTTATCCATCGGTCTTAGCAAGGCATTTCAAAACTTTAGTTTTTAAAGTCATACAGTTCAAAAAACATCACCAAAAATGCAGTCAGATTGTGTTGTTGAGATTTTAGGAAGATTATTTGCTTCTTTGTTTTGTTTTATCATTGAACCCCTAATTGTTAGTGGTTTGATTTTTTTTTTTATCTTTCTGAGGAAACAAATTTTCTACTATAATGTTGAATTATGTAATTTATTTTAATGCAATTTTCCTCCGATATGTTGATTTTTATATATTTATATTTTTGTGGCGGATGTATATAAATAAATAAAGATCTTGCTGTAGAGAAAATAAAAGTTGAAAATCAACCCATTGGAAATTCGATGAGTATGATGTAATCAATTAATTTAAGTGCTTAAAATAATGTAATATAACGTGGGGGAGGTAAAATCGTCGACTTGAACATAAATCAGTCTGGATTATTTCAAGGTAAAAATTTTAAATACTAGGTTGCGCTATTAAAAGTATGTACAGTTCCAATTTATAAAAAAAATATAAAGAAACGTTCAAAAATTAAAACTTGTTAGCATGGAGGCAAAAAGACAAAGGATTTTTGATTTGCTCCACGTCTAAGAAGATCATGAAGGTCATAGACGTACCAGAAGCATCGTCAGGGACCCTACGTGACGTCCTTTTTCATAAAGAGAGAAGGGGGGAGGGAAGAAAGGAAAAACTACGAAAAAAAAGAGAAAGCAAGGTAGACATGCCATCACGATACCAATTTGATATTTTTACCTCTATAAAAGCAACTTTTTGTTCTACAGAACAATCATTCAATAAAGATCGTCTCACACCAGTTTCAATTTTGACCATTGAAAGTTATACATATAATTATTTTTTTCTTTGCACATATCCCACTTTAGCTATGAAGTAACATAAAGACGTAACGAAACGCACCTGAAAGTTTGCAAAAAACTATATCCCCCCCCCGCCAGATGTACCTTTTGAGATCAGTGTTGTTACTAGAGTGGCACTAATAGACGGTCCCCTCAATTGAAACATAAATATACCTTATTTAAATTTTATTCCACTAAAACAGAAGATTGTCAACACATTCTAAATTAGGGAGATGAACCTTTTTCTTTTCCCTGACAATGTCCTCTTTTTAACTCCTAACCAACTTTTTTGAAATTTTACTTATAAATTCATGAAATATCCATGTTTTTCAGAAAGAAATATCACCTGTTGAAAATCGACTGATACTAATACAAAAACTAAACAATTTGAATATAACAGAGCAATACCAATCTTGAAACAAAAATCAAAGAAGTTGAGATATTTCCTATTGCTTGAAACTTTTATTGCATTTAAAATACTTATATCGCCCCCTATATGACCCATGTTAACCATAAAATAATTCAAAGTATCATTTTTTTATTGTGACGATCCGTTTATTACATTGAACATCCCTACCGGACGAAAAAAGTGTCACTTCGATTACTACTTTGTACAAATATTGTTCACGTGTCTTCGTAGAAAAGGTTGTTTGGTATAAAAAAGTTAACAACGTTTTACATAATAATAATATTCTAAATAATTAATCTTGGAAAACCCCAGTAAAAAGGAAAACATTTCCCTCCGAATAATGATAATAATTGAGAAACTATATTTATTATGCTGATGGTATGTTCTTAATATGGCTTTTCAAAAAAGTCATATTTCCAAAAGTAATATTTAATACTTGATCTTGTTCATTTAATCAAAAACATTCATTTAAACTCACTCAAACCACAGTTACATAACATCTGGTCGTCCAAAATGGCTGAAATTTTGGTGAAGTAACTGACAATAGATGTGCTAACTTTTATCTTCTAGTCTTGTTATCTTCACGTTGAGTTTGAAAACTTTTCATACAACACTCGTATTGCATGTACTAAGATCATTTATATTCAAGTCACATCTCCCATAATGAGATCATTATCAAAAAGTAAAAAAACATTCTAATTATATATAACAATATGTTCTATTTTCGTTTTTATTGACATTACATTGGCAGCAGGTTTATATTATACATAAATCTTGTGACGGAAAAGCATTATAAAAAGGTTTTCCATACATCATGAATATAGTAATTCTATAGAGTTAAGCATTTTAGGCATAGCACCACTCCATGCAAGTTCAAATTTATATATAAAAAAGTAATATTTGTAAACTAGAAATTAAAACATTATAGTATATTTACAGCCTTATAATTAAAAAAAAATTGTCCTTAAACCTAAACACAAAGTTACAGAAGTTACAAATAAATATTTGCTTGATAAAATATATATGAGCTAATTTGGAACTTATTTAGTGAGAATGCTTGATAGAAAGATTATAACTAAAAATAGGGAATTTAATATTATGACATACTATGAATAAAAACTTACTAGCTAACACAATAAATGAACTATGAATTAATTATTAATAGAAAATAGAAGGAGCAACATTGTTGTCGCATGTAAATGTTATCTCATATTTGTCGAGCAAGTCTACATGACTTACAGCAAAATTTGGCATAGTACTTATTTCCACAATAGTTGGCCCGCACTATCAATTTACAATTGACGAAATAAGGATTATCTGTGCACTCTGGCCCCACGAGGAAGCCTGGATCACTATTTCTCTCGACAATAGATAGTGTGACAGAGTCTGTCTGTGATGCATATCCATTATCAGCTTGACAAGTATACGTTCCTCTATCCGTTGCCTCGGCCCGATATATAATGAGTGTATTATTTACTCCGGATATCTGCGTATAAATATGAGATGAGAAATGTGGATGAGCATTGGGGGTAAACTATGAAGATGAACACATACCTGTATGTTATTTTCAGGGGTGATGAGTTGTCCATTCTTGTACCAGTAGACGTGAGGGCGAGTATAACTGTTCACTGTGCATTCAATTTGGATATACTGCCCAATTTGGTGCTCAGGGAAACGGGTTCTATTCTTACATCTATGCGGGATGTCTCTCCTGAGCCTCGAGTTGGAGATTGGTTCGTTGTAGTTGATGTGGTGGGAGTGGTAGTTGTTGTTGCTTGAGTGCGAGTCCAATCTGGTTGCTGAGGTTGTGATGGGCTGATTATGGAAGAGGAAGAATATGTCATTTTTTTTTTTTAAAGTAATAATATGAATACAAGCAAATGTACCTGTAAGGGGGTTCCTGCGTCCTTGAATCTCTTGTTGGAGATACGGGAGCACCATCGACCAGATATATTAAATAAGGTTCATCCTCTCTATTTGTTCCATAGACAGGACCCAGAGCACGAACTATTAAACTATGTGATGCTCCATTTCCTATTCCATTGAAGACCTGGCATGTATACTGTCCCAGATCTCGTAGATTTAATGAACGAATATGAAGTGAAAAGTCAGGATTCTGTGTATGCTGCTCTGAGCTCATAGGCAGCATTTCTCTATCTTTCCACCAAGTAACAGAGGGTTTGGGGAATCCATATGCCAAACATTCCAGAGTAGCAGGAGATCCCAAAGATAGTGTGATATCTGTTTCAGTGGGTACAATGCCAGCTTCAAGATCATTGGGTGAATCAACGGCAAGAGTCACTGTAGCCTCTGCAGGATGGCCTCTTCCATTATCAGCAAGACAAGTGTAAACGCCTTCATCAGAAGGATCAACACCTATTATTTGTAGGGTTCCATCCCGTAAGACCTTATATTTTCCTAGTCGTGTGTCAATGTCACGTCTTCCTACTCTCCAGTACACATCTGGATGTGGATTACCATCAACATGGACTGTCAGAGCTGCAATGTCACCTTCATTGGCAATTATTGTTGGCATAGGAACATGTATTCTGGCTGCATCTGTTGGTATTCTTGGCTCTTCAATATCAGCAGGATTTGGTGGTGGATAATATTCGTTAGACTCAGGTATGTTCATTCCAGGATCAACGACAGCATCCATACATGACTCACCACATCCATTGAAACAACATTTTTGTGAGCCCGAGCAAGAACTATCCCCACGACAATCTTGCTCACAACTTGAGTACACATTCATACTTACCTTTGGACAGACTCCTTCTTTTACCAATGGACGACAAAGAGGTCTATAAATTTATCATTTATTAATAGAACATGGATCAATATCAATTATAATGAGTACCCAATTACCTGAAGGCAGTTTCATCACTATTTTCTCTTACTCTATACAGCTCTTCAGAACACTGTGTATTCTCAGGACATGAATAGCCCTGACAGGGCTCATTACAGTAGCATATATCACAGCCAGATCTATCATCTCTATAACGAAGAAGTCCAAATTGACAGTAGGCTTCACGACATCTCCGATCAAATTCCTATAAAAACATATCCATTTTAATAATGGCATATATAATAAAATATTATGAAATAATGGAATTGAGCTGAACTTACAGCACATCTGGAGGGATCATACTCGGGTACTTGATTAACTCTTGGAGACTCTACTGTAGGAATGGATTCATCTATAGTTGGATATGGAGGAGGTTGAGTAAATTCATTTCTGGTAGGATATGGGGGTTGAGGATATTCTTCTCTGGTAGGATAGGGTGGTTGAGGATATTCTTCTCTGGTAGGGTAGGGAGGTTGAGGATACTCTTCTCTGGCAGGATAGGGAGATGTTTGTGGTTGTGAGGGGTACAAATTATTGTCCTTGGAGGGAGGATTTTTAGGACCGCAAAATCCCATGCAAATATCGTAACTTTTGAACCTATTTCGGTTTCCTGCACAACCAGTATACAGGAATGGTGCACATATATTTCTCTCCTCATTAAAGTACCATCGTTTGAGTTGATCATCACATGATCCTTCATCAAGTTGAAGCATACATATTTCAGATCTGGAAACTTCAGTATTATTCCCCTGTATTGGGAGTTCATCTTGAACCAGACACACAGTTTCACACTCTCCCAAGGATGAAAAACGATTTCCATTTCCTTCACATCCTCCAAAGGTAAATTCATGACATGTTCTAGTGTGCAAATCAAAATACCACTTCTTAAATCGTCCCACACAAGGACCAATGTCCATTTGGCTTCCACAAACATTTTTGCCCTTAAAGATACCACAGTTTCTATCACATTGCTCTTGAGTGATGAATCGATTTGCATTCCCTTCGCAACCAGAATAAATGAAAGCAGAGCATTTTCCATTTTTAGTATTGAAATACCAATTGGGAATACGATCGGTACATGGTCCACTATCAATAGGAAGATTACAAATATCTACATTTGCTTTTTCTTTTGAAGGTGCTCCACTTCCAGTGTCTTTACACTTTGCTTCACAAAATTCCATTGATTCAAACCGATTCCCATTACCCTGACATCCTCCCCATGTGAACTTGAAGCAGGAATTCTTATCTTCATCAAACCAAAAGCTATCAATTTGACTGTTGCAGGGACCCCTGACTTTTGGAAGAGTACATATATTTTGACTTTCTCGACAGGAGGCTTCACAGTCCTGACGTGTTAAAAATCTATTTCCATTTCCTCTTCGTCCCTTAAACTGCATTTGCTTACAAACACCATCTGAACTATCATAATACCATCTATTCTGTTCCTTTGGATTTTGTTCATCTACAACTCCGACATCTTTTGAAAGTAAACAGAATTCCAGTTTAAATTCTTGAGCAATAGGTATCGAATAATCAACAGAACAACGGCTTTGACAATTCTCCATGCTCTTAAAGTTATTCTTATTTCCGTCACAGCCTCCATAATAAAACGGCTTGCATACTCCTTCATCAATATCAAAATAAAATCTTTCTAAATAGTCCCCACATGTTCCAGGTACTTGAGGAAGCTTACAAACATCTGCTTGAAGGAACTCCTTGGGACAGGACTTTTGACATGACTCAAGATCATCAAACTTATTGTCATTTCCATCACAACCCCCATAATAAAATGGAACACAACGTTTTTCAAAATTGTCAAAGTACCACTTGGGAAGATTATCCTTGCATGGACCCGGATCACGTGGTAAAAGACACATTTGACGGTTAAATCCCTGTGGTTTGCAAGAGTTATCACATTCATCCTTTGTCATGTATGCATTGTCGTTTCCATTACAACCACCATATGTAAAAATCTCACACTCCTCCGTTTCCGTGTTGTAGCCCCATCTATAGATTAAAAAAATAGTTATATAATTGAAAAAGCTATGCATAGATAGACATAGAAAATGTCTTAGATTACACAGACCAAAGTACCCGGATACAGTATAAGTAAACTTGTATTATCAAAAAATATCTAATACCCGAACTTTTACGGTCATAAAAAACCTCTGAGGGATTTCCTGGATCTTAAAAAGCTTATAGAAGGATTACTTAATACTTTATCCGAGTAAAGAAAAAATAATTTTTTAACATACACTCTATGGATCTTAATTAGTGATTGGAGCGATATCTACATAAAAAGTTGTATATCGTGTGTTTATTCAACACGGCGTTATCTCACATGTCATTACCTTTATTGCAATTCAGTATAGGTAGCCACTTAATAAAGAAAAGACTATATTTTACCCCAGACATATTCAAATATTTCTAGAGAGACTCAGACTGTCAAAGTTTTGTAGTGGCGCCCTCTACGTTTTTAACATACTTAAACACTCATTAGGAGAAAAGAAGCAAAAACATCCATAGTTGAGCACAAAATACACTGTTTATTTTTGTGTTTGTGACGTAACGCCATGCACACAAACATTAAAATGTACACTGTATTTGTTTGTTAGCTATCAAATTTTTTTCTTCTTTTCAATCTTATCCGTGATTCTTAAGATTGATTGGTTGTACGAGAATTATGTTAGTTCTTATTCAACTCATAACAGTTATTAACTATTTTTCAATAATTATTCCTTGGTTGGAAGAATGGGCAAACTATCAAATTATTTTGAGCCTTTTTCTGTTTCTTTTCGGAAGAGAATTCCGATATCGGTCTAATATTTATCCTCTAATAGTAATAAAATTGGGTAATTTATTGTTTTAGGATGAGTAATAAGTAAAAATGGAACTTTAATCCTGATCCTATTTGAGTTCAGCCTGAACTTCTGGTGAAATACTTGATAAAGGTATTCGTCTAATTTTAGTTTTGGAACTGCATCAAAAAATTTGGGTACCCAAAACGACCCGGATCCGAGAAAATGTGGATCCTTAATAGAATAGAACTTTTGTACCTTGTGAAGTTCCCCTGGCAGGGTCCAGCCTCAATGATCTGCTTGCATTTATCAACACTTAGTTCTCTGACTCCTTCAGGATCTTCCGAGCAAGTTCCTTCACATTCTTCCAGACTTTGAAATTTGTTATTGTTTCCAAGACAGCCTCCGTAAATGAATTGATTACATGATTTTGTCTATAAAAATCACTTTTGGTTATGAAAAAAATCATTACTACATAATTTAAATTACTTCAGAATTATATGAGTATCGAGGATAATATCCTTCGCACGGTCCTTTTACTTCTGGAAGGACACATGCCGCGCGACCAGTAGGATTGACACAAACTTTTTCACAAGTAATTTGATCCTGAAAATTATTCTGATTTCCTCCTTTTCCTCCATAAAAGAATCTAAAATTATTTTTGGATAATAAAATAAATAACAGTAAAATATTCTGCAATCCACTTCTCTACTCACTTTGAGCAACCTCCATATTCCATATCAAAAAACCATTTCGTTGTAAAGTTTCGGCCTTCACCGCGATTTTTGGGTAGTCCACAAACATCTGGAGTTGGTATTGGAAGCAGGGAGTCGCATTCTTTGAAATTTTTTCCTTTTGAATCTTCAATACCATCTGGACAACACCCAAATTCACTTGCAGCGCATCCACATCCTTTCCCTTCGATTCCTTTTGCTGCGATTTTTCGATCTGGGCAACAACCAAACTCTGTATCTTTACAGGAACATCCCTCTTGTCCAGGCCCTCTGGCGATTGATACTCCATTAGGACAACAGCCAAATTCGTAAGAGTAGCAAGGACACCCAACGTAGTTTTCGCCTTTTGCTGGAGTGTAGTTATCAGGACAACATCCAAACTCTGTTGTTTGACAGCCACACCCTTTGAAATCGGGTCCAGTTGCTGATGTAATATCATCTGGACAACATTTGTATTTTGTAAATTCACAACCGCACCCTTCTTGCTCCAATCCTTTGGCAGCCATGATATTATCCCTGCAACATCCAAACTCTGTTTTCAGACAGCATCCTTCCTTCAATGGACCATGCGCTGGATTAATCAAATCATCGCAACAGCCCCATCTTGAGTTTTTACATGGAGTTGCATTTTTGCAACCCTTGAAGTTAGGACCTTTAGATCTAATGATTCCATCTGGACAACATCCAAACTCCGAGTCCGCACAATCAGCAATCATACCTCCTGAGCCTTCTTCACACCCCTCAAAATTTGGCCCTGAAGCCGCTGTTTGTAGATCTGTACAACATCCAAACCTTGTTTTTTCACAAACGTCACATTCCCAAACCTAATGTCAATATCGTAAATCTAGTATATACAACATAAGCCTTGAAAAAAGAAACTTACTTCTTCTGGACATTGGAAACAGCCCTTATTTTTTGGGCCTTGTGCAAAGGTAAAACCGTCGGTACAACATCCGTATTTCCCAGAAGTACATAATTCTTTCTCTTCGCAGCCTTCATTATCTGGGCCTGATGCTGTTGTTTCTCCATCAGGGCAACAACCAAAGCTATTTCAAAATGAATAATAAAGATGAATGCTCGCTAATGATAAAGTTAAGTTTATATTTACAGATGTTCGTCACAATCAGAGGCTGGGCAACCCATGAAGTGTATTCCCTCTGCTGCTGTGATCCAATCTCGACAACAACCAAAACGAGTATCTTCACATGATTCGTAAGGATTACAACCATCATCAAAAGGCCCCTTGGAAGGATTGAATCCATCAGGACAGCATCCATATTCAGTCTCATTACATGGAGGCAACATATCTGGTTTGCATCTCTTTGTAAAGATATTGGACAAGTCATCTGAATAGAGAGACATCATGATTAGTATATTTAGAGTTACGTGTGGTTCTAAAATATGTACCTAACGATCCAGATCCGGATCCATCATCATAGGAGCCATCTTCTTCTTCATTATCGGATTCAATAGCATCTCCCTCACTTTCCAACGGTGCATCATCCCCTGATGTTATCTCTTTACCCCAAATCCATGTATCCTCGTAATATTCACATTCTTTTTCATTTTCTACTTCGTTTGCATCATCACCTGAGCATTCAACGTCTTCATTACATGAATCCTCTGACTCTGGAACAGTATCAGGATCACAATTCAAGGGGTTTATAGGACCTTCATCTGATAAGCAAAGTACAGTTCTTGATTTTTGACCAGCTTCACATTCAGTTGAACAAGGTCCCCATTCAGAAGTATACCACATGCCCAAGCACTCATCTTCTCCTGTACATTCCTCTGAGTCATCGTATCTGATTATTAAAACAAGTTTTGAATGAAAAAAATAATAATTGATTAAGCAAGTACTG
This sequence comes from Lepeophtheirus salmonis, assembly GCF_016086655.4. Classification (NCBI taxonomy): domain Eukaryota; kingdom Metazoa; phylum Arthropoda; class Copepoda; order Siphonostomatoida; family Caligidae; genus Lepeophtheirus; species Lepeophtheirus salmonis. The sequence goes on along the minus strand of NC_052133.2, from coordinate 8,760,966 downwards.
ACTTTCTGTCTTGATTGCATATGGCATCATCATCAACTGGAGCAAGAGTTGAGTTATCCCCCTTGAACCCGCAAATAACATCACGTGTTCGTACTCCTTTTATGTCCTTACATGAGGAAGAGCAAAGACTCCATTCTGACGCAAACCAAATTGGCTCACATTCCTTTTAAAATAGAAAGATGCTATTCGTTAAAAATATATGTTCAACGTATAAATAAATATAGCTTACAACTTCATCAGACATGGTAACATTACATGGTTCAGTTTTACTTGGTTCAGTTTCTGCATTACAAAGCTTGGATTCATAAATATTCCCATTTTTGTCTGTGCATAAATTAGATCTGGCCTTGAGATAGGGTGCATCATCACAGCTATCTTCCGAGCATAAAGACCACGGTGTCGAAACCCAATCAAGAGCAAAACAAGGTGCCTTCTCTTTTTCGTCATCACAGGGCTTCTCAGTCTCTGGTTTTTTTAAACTGGAGCATTCCGAGCCTTCCAATAAAATGGTCTCATCTTCTTTCACTTCATGACACGTGATCTTTCGCGTCATTTTTCCATTTCCACCGCATAATTTATCACATGCACTCCACGGTCCAATATGGTACTACAATGAGAATAATTAACTGCCATCAAAGAAAGTTTATTAGACTTAAGGGTCAACTAACATGTGGACCATCAATGTTCTCTTCCATATCATCTCCAGAGGACTCAAGATCAATATTACATTGCTTAACTGCAAGAGGTTTTTCCTTTTCACCAGCATCGTAGCAAACACTGTCTTCGACCAAGCTTGGATTTCCAGTGGCTTGAATTTGATGACAGTAAACGTTACGAACTTGAATTTGAGAGGGTATGCATAAGCCTTCTTCATTCTCTTCTATTTCTTCTCCATCCCCCGATCCAGAGGACTCTATTCCATCTCCAACGTCAGTACAGTTAGACCACTCTCCAACTTGCCACATAGGCTTTATAAAAGTTAAGTATAGTAAAGAAAAAATTTACCTTTCACTATAAATGTATTTTTTGGTAATTCATTACCTTGCACGAATTTTCATTACATGACTGCATTAATTCAGGCTCAAAACTGATATCACATAGATAATTTGGCACAGTTTCTTTTGTTTTTGAATGAATGCAAGAAAGCTCTCTGCTTTGTTTTCCTCCGCCACATGGTGAGTCACACTCGGCCCACTCTAGGGGCAACCATTCATAGCTATCATCTGGAGATGTCTCTTTAATGGATCCCGTGGGAATAGAGTATTCAAATTCGATTCCAGGATTTTTCTCTTGAGATAAAATCTAATCAATTAAAGTAAGGATTTACACATTTTAATCAGAGGAGATAAAAGTATTATTACTGATAAATATATCGGTTGATTCGTTGGTCCAAGGGATCGAAATGATTCTGGTGCAAATATAGCGAAGAGGCCTCGATTTTTTCCAGACTTGTGCTTTTTCTCATAGTGGAACATCGTTCCAGCGGCGTCATAGGTTCCTGGAAAGTCAATTTTCCAATTTCCGTTTACAAAATAGTGTCCTGTTGTGTTTCTTAATGCTAAGTAGTTGTTGGACGTTTTGACCTACAATCAATAATATACATTTAAAACAAAAAAAATAAGTGTAACCATATATTTGATAGTCTTACTTCCTTAATCAAAATATTAGTGGCTCCTGCAGGTATTAAAATCAAATCATGATATCCCATAGTCAAATCCTATACAAATATTCAATTGGAATATAATTAATTTTACAACTCTGTTATTTTACTTGATCATCTAAAACTCCCGTGACCGTATTACATCCGGAGTTATCTCCTCCACAAACTCTACACTTGTCTTCCCTCTTGTCTGAACCTAACATACCATCACACCCAATTTCTCTACAGTCTCCATCCACACAAACCCGTCTTATTCCATCACCCTCATGACATAGTGTTCCATCAACAACCTACCCACATAAATTGTAAATTTTGGTAATAATAGTGAAATAGTAGGTTTACCTTCTTAGCATGTCGATAATAGAAGCGTTCGCCGCGGGGCATGCAGTTAAGCTCACATTTCCTTGGGGCTTTTAAATAAGGAATCCAGGAATACATTTTCCTTTCAAAAGGAATGCGATCAAACTCAGAACATTGCTCCGCCCGAAAATCGATTGCATTTGGGTGGCAAGGCTCTAAATTGCAGGACTTGAACCTTTTATCTGGTCCTTTACATGCATCTCTTCCTGCACCAGGATTAGCATTACATGGACGTGTCTCACGAATAACTCCACCTCCACATGTTCGGGAACAAGCTCCCTCAATTTCCCATTCACCCCATGGACCCGATTCTTCTTCAAAGTCTTTGGGATATATATAGACCTTCTCTTCGTCATTGGGGACTGGAGAGCGGTAGTCTGTTTGTCGTCGATTTCTGGATTTTTGGGCAAACAAATATTCTTCACGGTGGATTTCTTCCATCTGTTGAAAGTTTTCCCATGCGTCTGGGAAGTTGACAAATGTTTTTGCGAGTGGGATATCTCCAAAAGAGTTGGATATCGTGAGGCAGAGTAGTAAGAGGATGAACCTCTTACTTAAACTCATAGTTCGTTTCAATGAATTCAAAGATGGGCAGTAGTGAAAAAATTGAGAGACAGATCTTATTATTTAAGGATTTAAATCTTTAAGAATCTTAAAAGAACAGGTTCATAATTTCACTCCAAAAGGAGTGGATATGAAATGATTTTGATGGATTAATTTGAGTTAAAGTTGGAACTCACACACTTGATGCTCTATTTATGATTTCCAAAACCGACTGATGAAATTGAACACTCTACCCAAATAAGTTAATTTTATCATTTACACTTAAAAAAAAAAAAAAAAAAAATTATTGAGAACTTATTAATTAAGAAGGTTGAACATTGGGGACAGCTCTTGAAAACACATACTTCCCCCTCTCTCCCTATTTGTGATGATGCTAAATCACTCCCCACATTCAAAAGGGAAGCAATTAGTGTAAAGTGATAAGACTATATGAGTATTTTTTTCGTATCATACAAAAAGCATGTCAGATAATTATAGGACAACCTAATTAAAGTTTTAAAAAAATAATAATAATAATTTTACATTATGTGAAAAGTGATATTAAATTAGTTTTTTTTACTCTGACATATATATGTATATATATATATTATATATAAACAGGAGGTCCCCCCATAACGCGGTTTCAAACACTGCAGATTTCGCGTAACGCGGTGTTTGGAACTATTCAGACTCCTTGTATAGTATATTCCCCTAATAGCGTTTTTTTATAGTATGATAACAAGATATAAAAACTACATATTGCGGTAAACAAGATTTTTTGTAGTTGTCAATGAGTTTGTTCATACTATGACAATATATTCATATAGAGAAAGTATATAATTTTGTTTAGGGAGAGTGTCCTGTAAGTATTTGATTTAATACCTAGCAAGTGGTCCATTAAAATTTGACCACTTTGAATTTTAAATTTCAAAAACATATAATTTTTTAAATTAACATAAGAATGTCCACAAACTTAATACTATAAATATTTGTGTATTTGAACTCTCTTAATCATTAATGTAGCCTCCCTTAGCAACAATGATGGCTTCTAGGTGGCCGTGACAGGCCTGGCACCTATTGTAGATGTAGTCCTTTTGTCATTGCACCCCAGTGCTGGCTGACTGTGGCTTCGAGGACCTCGGTGTTTGGATGACGGACACTGCATGCTTTCCCTCGATATGCACCTAAATTCAAGGGAGTTAGGATCAGGTCTGTAGGGGGCTCCAAAAGTGTCAAAAAATACATTTCAAAAGAGTCTTGCAGAGAAAAGTCGTAGTTGAAATTATTATGTGGTCAACATGTTTATACAGGCAAAGCACAGTATTTTTAACTAAATATTCAAAATAGCAATTATGTATAAACGTAGGGTAGACCCTGATAGTTGAAACAATACCTTTTCTTTGACCATTAAAACAGTAATAGTCGTAAAATGTGCAGTATAATTGTAAAATAATATGTATTTTATCAGTTTTGTTGAAATATTGGATAAAAAATGATTTTGTGATGAAAAGTAATTTTTAAAAAATGATCAGCTTTTATTAAATTTGCTGCTGTTCAAAATTAAAATAATATCTCATTCGATTTGTTTTTTGTTTTTTTTGTACACACGTACAACCAGATAAATTTTACTTAATTCCTATTATTATCACAATAAAACAACTCATTTATCATATTCTTAACTGTTCAAATTATCTGACAAGGGGGTTTGGTACTTTTAAATTTAAATAAAATACTCTGCAGTTACATAATGATGATTTTTTTTTCAGGCCTGGTCCCAAAAAATGAAATTTTTCCCAAAAAATTTCTAAAATTAAATTTTAAATATAAAATTTTTGAAAAAAAAATTACAATTGTTAAATTTCTAGTAGAAAAATTCATACCTATTCACAGACAATTACATTTTTTGAAAAATTAAAATAAATTTCTAATATAAAATTTTCTAGTAAGAATCCAAAATTCCTTAATTTGAGAGTTTCTACAGCCCCCCCCACCCCAGCAGACGCTCCCTGTTGAACGAGGCAATATTGGGAACAATATAAGTCTTATAAATCAAATCAATTATATAAACTATTGTTAAAATTATCATGCCAGTAATTTGAATATATAGCTGATAATTGTCTATAAAATATTGGGTAGTACGTATATATGAAGTAAAAAATATTGGAAATTTCTTTTTTTCTCGTTTTTCGTTGAGGATTGTTTTTTGTGTTGACGCACCACAAATTGTATTTTTGTTTGAAGGTTTGTTGGGAAGGGGGAAGAGGGATTATGTACTGTTATCATCTCTAAATAGATACAATTGATAACAAACTGGTTAACTTTGGGCATGTCTAACTGAAACTGCCTCCCAGTATATATATATATCCCAACTTACCCGTATTGTAAACCTCATCGGTCTCCCCTTGGTATATACATTTATGCAATTAAAAATCCATATCTGTGTTACATATTTATCACTTAAAAATAACGGTGGAAATTAATTTATGAAGGGTTGAATTAAGGCTCAATACAGGGAGTTGAATATGGGTCACTCCATATTAAATTGACATTGCAAAGGGATATATAAAATATAATGATTTTAGATTTAAACAAGCTCATTTTATTTACTCATAATTAATTTTAGTTTGTTTAACTCGTAAGCATAAAACATTCATGAAATATAGTCGTGGTTTGTTTTATCAATCCTTCCTTTTGTCAAAATTTCAGCTTTAAAAAACCTGGTAAAGCATGGTAAAAAAAACCATAAGAGAATCGTTTTTATTTTTTATTAATGTTTATCTCCTAGGCTAAGGATTCTCAACTTTTTTTTTTTGTGGTGTACCACTTGTAAAATATTTATTTAACTCAAGTACCCCATTACCAGAAGAAAGCATTTTTAGCTTCAGTGGCAGGGGCAAATACAGGATTATATATTTTGAAAGGGAGCTTTTGAGGTATTTTTGAAAAAAAAAAAAAATCCTAAAAATAATTTTTATAGAAAAAAATTTCAATAATCTATAGTTATTGTCAAAAAATAAAAAAATTCGAAAATAATTTTAAATATTAAACTTCAAATATTACATTTTTGGGGAAAAAATATACAAAATCCGCAGCTACTCTCAAAAACATTCAAAAATCCACTTCTGTTACTCAAAATTAAATTTGTTATTAACGAAAAAAAAAAAATTTTTTGGGAAAAAATTAAAGAGTTAAATTTTTTTTAAATTTGAATATTATGGGGGGGGCCTTTCACCCCCACCACTTGTGGACTCCCTCATACGAAACTAGATAGAGCATTTGTGTTTGCTCATACATGGCAGAGAGTAACCCTGAGGATTTGTATCGGACCTATAAGTGTAAGTCGTTCTTGGACTACGAGGATGGACATCGGATTATTTCTTGCCTATGTTCTTGTTTATTTCCTTCTCTCCCTCTTTACTTGTCACAGATGATTGTAGCTGATCTCTTACAAAACATTCTTCAAATTATCACTGTTTATAATTGATCGCATTTTAATATATTTTTCTACAATTTAAAATGATATTTAATTATTCAGGGCTTTAGCAAACAAATTATGAAAAAACAATAAAATATGTTTCATGTCGTATGTAAATTAATGTGAATTCTTTTGTAGAGTTGTATAATTATTATTAACTAATTACGTATTAATGATCAATATAACTCTGTAGTATTTGCATAGTTCGAGTCCTATTAATAGTTTTGTAATTACTTGTAATTAAATATTTATTATTCTTGTTAATAGAGCATTGAATGTTTACATATAGAACCAATGGACATAGATGAAAATAATGTGATAATGAAAGTGGAAACAGGTTTTCTGTAGTTGATACCTTAATAGTATTTTGTTTTGTTTTTTTCATCTTCTGTCAATATTGTTTTATTCTTGAAGAGGGAACATCTAGGTATGCAGAAATTGCACGTGCACTGTTGATTTGTTAGGGAAAGACATTTCAAAATTGATAACTATTTACAAAATAATTATATTTTTGGAAACAAATTTGATTTTTTTCTTTTTTTGGAAATTTGGTCTGGAGGACTATAGCCCCTCTAGCCCACCCCCTGCGGACGACCCTGTTGATATATACTAAACTAGATGGAACGTTTGCGTATGCTCATACAAGACAGATAAGTACCATGAGGATTTGTTGCTGAACTATAATTGTAAGTCCTTGTTCCACTCGGAGTAGAATTGAGGATGGATATCGGAGTAAATTTACCAATGTCATTTTTCATTTCCTTTCCCCCCTCCTCCCTCGTCACAGTTGATTGCATTTAATCTAATAAAATGCCATGACAGTGAAGCTGCTCTCCTTCAAAACGTTCTTCAAATTGTCAGTGTTACCATGTTGATTTTTCGTTACTTTTCTTTAACATCCCCAAAATGCACACGATTTTCATCACAAAATATTAGGGAAAGGAGAATGTGTACATTCGGCTTGTAAAATTGACTTCTCTTTATTAGTACAATTTTCTATACAAATTAAAGCTTGATAAGTTAGATTGTACAAGTTATTTGCATCCTCAGATTCTTCCACTCTGGAATAATGATGAAAATACGCTGTATTTTTTTCTCACACGTTTTAGAATTGGTAATCCTAGAATTGAATATTCTTTTGGTCAGCTGCTATCATTATTTTTAACATCTGAGTAGTAAACATTCAATTATATAAAAAACTGTAAAGAACATTCGTATGTGCTCATAAGAGACGGACGGAGGGTAAACTTGAGGATTTGTTATGGAGTTATAATTGTAAGCACAAGGGTCGACATCGAAGTAATTCTTCCCTATATCATGGCTAGATATATACATAGACGTAGGTCGTCAGGGCATCAATATTCGGGTGGCGGAATATTCAGGCCTTTTTCTCAGTTTGCCACAAAATGGAGTAATCCAGTGGATTCAGATCTGGGCTCTGAGGGGGTAAAAGGTTCTTGGACCAGAAGTGCATGTTGCTACCCATACACTCTTGTACAATATTAGCAGGATGGGCCGGAGCTCCGTCATGCTGAAATAAGTATGTGCCCTTTTTGGACTTCTTCCTGTTCTTGGTGGTCTGTGTGACCTAATTTTCCTTCAACACCATCAACTAGTCGGCTGCAAGTAAACGATATCCAACAGGAAACCAAATTGGAGGCATTTTTTCTCCAGTTGATGCAACAACACCCAACATCATCACAGAAGCCACATGTTTGATCTTGGTGACTGTACTAATACTGATGTCGGCCTTGCCAAAGCGAACCACTCGATCACTTCACTTGTTGTAAACGGGGTCAACGGTTAAGGTCTTTTCATCGGAGAAAAAAAATTAACCAGTTGCTGCTTTGCTTCAGATAATTCAAGAGTTGTTGATATCGCTGAAGACAGAGTTCTTTTTGACGTTGGGACTGGAGTGGCCTCTCAATTCTTCTAAGAAACCTTTTTTCACCCTTTCGGAAGGCCTTGCCCACAGAAGACCAGTGTACCTTCTTCTTCTTGGTGTACTCTGACATTTTCATCGTTGGGTTGACCTTAAAGGTCTCTATGATGTCTTCAGGCTTTAACTTGGTGGGTATTCCACTCTTGGGTTTGTCCTTAAGGTTTGTCTCCATCAGCTAAATGATTTCTGACCCAACAGAATGTGACCTTGCTGCCGTTTAAGGCCTTAGAGATGTCCAAGGTGTTCCTACTGGCATGGATTAAATTGCCTATGATGGCTGTTCTTACCTCCATCGCGACATAAACATAATTTTTGTTTACACAAAAATACATCAATCAAAGGCTTAGAATAAAAGCTATTCCAAAAAAATCAGAAACTTAATATTTAATCGTCAACACCTATTCAAAACTGTATTTCTAGAAGTATCTTTACTTTTTCTAGGCCCGGTAACTAATTAGCAATATAATATGCTCGTATTAAATTGTATTACGAAGAAAAAAAAAATAATTTATGGAAGATTTGTGAAATATTCTTAATATATATTTCATATATCTAATTTGTCTTAATAAACCATCGATATTTTTTTACAAAATTCCAAGGACTGACAGTTAAGGACCGGTCCTAAGACTGGACTTGATTGAATTAATAAGGACCAACACAAGACTAAGCTGGAGTCCTGGCATTGCTCAGATAGTTATTTTGCAGTTGATGAACAGACGACAAGATAGACAAACCACGTACTCTCTTTTTCTGTTTACTATGACGTGCTGAGCTTTAGCTACTAACACTCAATGCTTAACGTCATCTAAAATCGCATTCCTTGTATTGAGTTTATATTTACACTCAACTTTTTTTCGTTTTCTTTTTTTAATATGACGCTTTCAGCTTTACCTAGACAGGCTGGTTGTTAAAAATGATTTATTATTAAATAGAAACACTGACCTTTAGTTATAGAAAAGATAAGTCCCCAAGAAATCCTTAGTGTATCCCTCCGTTTTTCTTGAATTAATTTAGAAATAAATTCTTCATATTTATATGATAACAGCTTTAGAAAATAAAAAATATTGTTCAAGTTGCGAACTCGGATGTTAAAATATGCTTACGACTTACTACACCAAATATAATGTTTACACAATATGATCACCTCCACTACAAGCTTCGCGTAATGTCGGAAAAAGTTGAGGGCCATCTTCAGGGTAACTAGTTTTCCCCAATTGCAAACTTACCTATTGGTTGCTGAATTAAAATCTTTAAATCAAATAATCGTACACCTTGCAAGGATTGTGGGATGATATAAAATTCATTCCTACAAGCTGTTATATTTATTAAAGCATAATGCTGAGTTGTTGAGGCTGGGTGGGTTTGCTTTCAAAGCATATGAAAGTTCATATTTTGTTCAGGATTCCTTTGCCTTGGAATTCCAGCCAACAAGAATCTGTGAAGTGAAATATGCATTAATAAGTTCTAAAGCACTTATACAAGTTGATGTACTTCTGACAATGAAATTAGGAAGGATGGTGGGCTATAATTGAGGGGGAGAATGTTAAATTAAAATGTTTATTTATGATTTTTATTTTCGCCTTCCCCCTTATTTTATTTTTTGATGATGTTATGTAAGTTCCATATATAATTTTGTAAAATAAAGCCTATTAAAAAAGTGTTTATTTGGTTAATTAGTCTGTTTTGTTTTTTTCATTTTTTAAGAAACTATTTGTCTTTTCTAAAATAAAAGTAATTTGTCAAATCTTATCTTTTGTCAATTTGCAAATAGAGTAATAAAATTTACATCACAACTGTATTATTACCTTTTGTCAACTTTTCTTTGAGGTATCATGGGATAAAAACTGATTTTTAGGGTTAAATCTGTTTTTATGGAGGATCAATATGTAAAGAGTAGTCTTGTGGTAGTCTTTATTTGCTAGCCCTCAATTATAAACTGCAATTTACATATAAATAATATAGATATTAATGTAAGATATTTTTTTATGTTTTTCTTTGTTGGTTTTATTCCTTTTTCAAAGAAAGAACTATTATTGTATTCCTATCGGTGGTCATTTTGATAAACTGATTATCCTTTTACTCGGATGATGTGCTGTGGCATTCCTTATTTATTCGGTCCAGTTCGGTCTTAGGACCAGTCCTTAAGAATGCCAGTCCTACTAGAACTAAGTAAAAATAGGAAGAACTAAAGTCGAGTAGGGTCATCAATGACCGGTCTTTATAAGTTTTTAGAGCTGATATGAAGGACTGAAAAATCCAAAAATTAAAATTCAACAATCCATAGCTATTCTTTAAAAATTTAAATTTTTTGGAAACAAGTTTCAAAATTTCAGAAAAATGAAATTTTGAGAAAACAACTCTAAAATTAAGCTTAAAATTAAGATAAAATTTCAAAAAAATTTCAAATATCCATAGCTATTTATAAAAAAATTAATTTTCGGTAAAGATTTCAGAGTTGTTCACAAAAAATTTAATTTTTCAGAAAATAATTCTAAAATTACATTTCAAATATAAAAATTTTCTTCAAAAAATTTTAATATCCATTTTTATTAAAAAAAATCTAAAAATTACAATTTTTGGAAAAAAAATTTACCAAACAATAGCTATTCTTAAAAAATTTAAATTTTTTGGAAAACATTTCTAAAATTAGAGTAAAAATATAAAATTTTCAGAAAAAACTTCAAATATCCATGGCTATTCACACTAAATTAAATTTTTTGGTAAAATTTCAAAATTTCAGAGTTGTTCACTAAATAAATGAAATTTTTCAGAAAAAAATTCTAAAATTAAATTTCAAATATAAAGTTTTTCAGAAAAAATAGCTATTCACAGACAAATTTTTTTTTTGGGGGAAAATTTGAAAAATTTAATCCAATTTTTACCAAAAAAAATTTCAAATACTACCTTTAATAGTAAAAATTAAATTCCTTAATTGGGGGGGGGGGTTAAGTCCCTCTGGCCCTCCCCCTGTGGACACCCCTGACATATATCATTGCTTAATACGGAGCAAGACCTTCCAGGACCGGGTTGTAATGAGGTCCCAGATGACTACTCTATGTAGAATTGAAAGAATTTGCTTTTTACGCCGGTAGACTGGTCGGCATTCTAAGAAGAAAGGAAAGAAAAAAAAATGAAGGAGAGGAGAGAGAGAGTCACTTTTTGACTGGCAGACTAAACTACAAAATCAACAATGGAAAGTGAATCACAGTAGATGAATGGCTTCATCCATAATCTTGACAAGAATGCCAGAGTGAGAAATGAACATCTGTCATTGTACCATGGCATATAACGACTCAGTTATCAAACAACTGATAAATGATTAAAGAAGCAAGATAGTACTTCAGGAAGTCCGAACTTTCCCTTGAACTTTCATCCATTTTTCAGATTTTTTAACCATTCTTTACAAACATTTAAAAAAACAAGAGTTAGCTATAATGCACACAACTCACAGCTAATTGAATTAGTGTTCCTGAAAGAATTCCAGGATGCTGCCTTCCTGATTTCCAGAACATAACATGCAGTATTGAGCTGCAAATAGCCGGTAAAATCCCATGCCAGACTGGATTGAAATTAAAGCCAGGTGCCGGAATTCCTTGATATGGAGTTGGATTTGGTCATATTTTATACAACTCTAAATATAATACAATGAATGTAAATAAGTGCTATTTATTACAACTTGAATTTAATTTTTAAAATGCTGAAATCTTCCCTGTAGCTAGGGAGAGATGCAAGATTTTACAACATGCATTCAAACGCAATTTGTAGGAAAACTACATAATAAATTTGGTTGTGCGTAAATATTTGGAAATAGCTTCGTTTTTAGAAATTTGTCATACTAAAATTTCTTAAACATATACTGTGCGTAAGGAAATCTTACCGTTTATGATAGTAAGCTGAAAATCAAGTTCATCAAGAATAGCATAAAGTACATAAAGAAATATGAGGAATATTTCTTTATGATAACTATCAACAATTATTTCTCAAAATGTTCTCCTTCCGGGACCATCACATCCTCCAGTCTGGGCATTAAGGCATTGCCCTCCTTGGAAATCATCACTGTAGTGGCCTTCCATGCTAAACTATACTAATAAACTAGTCTTTTCATCATCATGAGTGAGCAACAAACAAAAAGGCAGAGCATCTCAGGTCTCATAGATGTTGGAATTGATGTGATTAAGATTACGGACTTTGTTAAGTGTTCTCGAAGCCTGGTTTTTGAGTTGGCCAAGATGAAAATGGAAAATACTTTTCCAGAATGTCAGGAAGGGGAGGGCATAATTTAAAGAGGGATACGAAGTTTTTGATGAGCTTGGAGAAGATTATAAAGGAGGATCCCCCTAAGTCGATGAATCACCTCACCAACAACTTCTCTATGGCTCCTAGGACCATCAGGAGGGCTATAAATCATAATTTGGGATTAGTTTAGTTCACAAAGACCCCACGCCACCTTTTGACCCAGTCCTTGAAAGCCATGACGCTCGAGTGGTGTAAGAAAATCCTCACATGGGTCAATTGGGAAAATTTGCTGTGAACAGAATATTTTCACAGTTGATCAATTCCACAACAATTGTAACGAGTGCTTGATTGTGGAAACAAAAGAAAAGGTCCAAGGGGTTTACCACACCAAATATCCGTCCAAAACAATGTTTCTCGGTGTTGTGACCTCCCATAGGGTAACTACGTGTAGACTCAAGACGACACCCCCTCTCACACGTAGATAACATTGCAGATAGCATGGGTCGATTCTGGTCTAAAGAGATATGGCCCCCTTTCTCACTAGATTTGAACCCAATGGACTTTTCTTTAAGGGACACTTTGAAGAAGTAAACCAACAGGACCCCACAACCAATTGTGGACTCACTGAAGTCCCTCATAGTAGATGCTTGGGACAACTTGTCATATGAATTTGTTATCTGCATGACCTTCGGAGGACGTGTAAAGGCGTTTATTGATAATGAAGGTTTATTGATATTGAGTGCAAAAAGTTTTGAAAAAACCTTTTCTATATGTTTTGTAAACACTATTTTTTTTCGTATTACTGAAAATATAAAATGATTGATGCCTTTCTAAATCAATCTCTCGAGTCCATGTTTTGCTGCCCTACCCTGTAGGTATTAGAGTGCATTTTTCATCAGATTTTTTTTTTACTGATGGTATTGGGACATTCTTTTATATAACTTTTGGGCGTTGTATGCATTTTTGATGCAAAAACTCAGTTTCATCCTCATTATGCTCCATATATATCACTTTATTACATGAAGAAGAAAAAAAAGAAAAAGAAAAGAGAGTTAAAAATACACTCAAAAGCGTGATATTTGAGCATAGGTGCTAGATAATACAAATAGAAATATAATTGAAATTGGAGAGAATCCATCTCTCGGAGCACGTTCTAAAGTTTACAAGTTGAACGATCTTTCCTTCAATTATTCTACTTACATTGTATAATATTTATCTGTTAGGGTTGGGCTCGGTCTGAAAAACGTAGACCGGTTTGAACCCGTTGTATTTTTAGATAGACCAAACTCAGTCTTTTAAAGAATTTCGGCTCTCAAAGAAGAAGGCTCTCAAACAAAAATCCACTCTAGATATGGATCGATCTCATTAAAAATTCGGTTTAGACAGATTCTATGACGAATTGTTCATGACGTCAGTTGTGTCTCAAAATGTTGAGCATGGACCTATATTAAGGTCATATAAAGTTAAATGTGTTGCATAAATCATATTCAAACTGTACTGGGCCAAAGTATAATGGGTCGTTGATAGTGTTGAGTTTCTGTCTGAAGATTACTTTTTCTATATATCTTTGCCGCCGCTTAGGAGAACAATTAAAGAAAATGTCTGCGTCATTAATCATTGTGATGCAATTCCAAATTTGCTTGCATATTGCTGACATTTGCAATCAACAAATTTAATTTCGGAGCATAAAAAGTATTCTTGGAATGTCTGTCTAAATCCTTCCTTGAAGATCAGTGATGTTAGATGACACCACGCTATTAGTAGTATCATAAGGCCGTTCCCTAATATCCTCCTTTTTCAGACCTAGTACATTGAGCCTCTGATATATCTTATCCTGCAAATGTTCTCCACATATGATAGAAATCAAGAAACTTTTCATCAACTTTTATTTAATCATTACCTAACAATAACGCGAGTCAACAGATGTTCACAGCACAAGTAGATAATAATTTTATACTTATCAATATTAAATGTGATATTTTATTTATTTATTATTGATATGTAGGTCCCCTCTTTCTTAGAGTGTCTTTAGGGAGCACGATCTACGGCAGTAGATGTTAGACTTACTTTCTTTTATTTCAAGGGTGCAGATTGAAAATAATATATAATATATGAATGACCTTCCTTCTTACTATACATATATATATAATTGTCTTCTTTTACCTTTGTAATTCCTAATTATACTCATAATTTGTAGAGTGAGTTTCTTTACTAATTTTTGACTTGAATCTTCCTATTTTTGGAGGGGATGTAGCCCCAGCCCCCTCTGTGCGTATCCTTGATTTACTACATCTGACCTAGTAATTTTGAAGTCCATATATATAATATATATTACCTTCTCTAGGAACGACCAGGGCACGAACCTACGCACATTGTGTTCACGAGAATAATTTCTCATTTGAAACTCATTCTGATTCAACTAAATAACCTTCATACCACTTATTCGAGGAAAGAAGAAGACACATAACAACTGACAAAAAAAAATACACTGTATATTTTTGTGTATAACCGATCCACGTTTTGAAAACTATTGGATTTCTAAGGTAATAGCGATCCAAATAGGTCATGAAAAAATCCCTAAAGACCGATTGGAAAAATATTTGGTCTCGAATCAAATCTCAAAATTACTATTCATGTTTTTAAAAACATACCTAAAATGAAAATAACAAAAAAAAATGTCGACAAATTTTATGTTTAACCTGTCATTTTCTACTTTAATCATGCCTTATAGTAGTTTTTTAAGATTTTGGCAGTAAATATATGTACACGTAATCAATAAATAAATCGTTGTATATTTTATATTTTTCCCCTTGAAATGGGGGGAAAGTCAACTTTGTCAAGAGTTGGCCTCATTACGGATATAATTACAAGATGAGTCATGGACTAATTCAATTCATTACTAATATAAAGATACATGATCAAACAAATATTTAAAGCTGTGGCCAAGTGCCTACTCGATTCATAGGCATATCTCCTTTTAAACCATGAATGGTTTTACTCATTTGACGATACCAGGAGTTTTGATCCTTCACCATTACTTTTGTGTCAGATGGAATCACTTCTCCATTTTCCAAATAGATGGGCTCTCCTGGAGAGCTCGTGCGACTTTTCTCCTAGAAAATAAAAATTAAATATTAGTGAGATTTTTTGTGAAAAATGGAGCAAAGTAAAACTATGCATCCCTAGGTACACAAACATATACTCTTTTATATGTAGAAAAGCGAATAAATCCATGAAAACCAGATATTTTTATGAATTAATAAAAACTTTTCAGGACAATTTTGATAGAGTATCAGGGGTGTCTAGAGGATGATATCAAATTTTTTGAAAAAAAAATTTTAAATATTAAAATCTTTGGAAAAAACAATTAAAATACACAATTATATTCGAAAAATTAAATCAAAAAGTCACAGCTTTTCACAAAAAAAATTTTTTTTTTTGGAAAAAAAATTCAAATATCAAATTTTTCGGAGAAAAATTTCAAAAATATATAGTTATTATGAAAAAATTTAATTTTAAAAAAGAAACATTCAAAAATCCACACCTGTTCACAAAAAATCATTTTTTTGGAAAACAAAATTCAAATATCAAATTTTTCGGAGAAAAATTTCAAAACTATATAGTAATTATTAAATAATTTAATTTTTAGAAAGAAAAATTCAAAAACACCCACAAAAATCCTGTTCAAATTTTTCAAAAAATCATTTTTTATTTTTTAATTTTTAGAAAAAAAATTCAAAAATCCACACCTGTTCAAAAAAATATCAAAAACAAAATTTTTTTCAGAGAAAAATTTCAAAAATATATAGTAATTATCAAAAAATTTAATTTTTAGAAAGAAAAATTCAAAACTCCACACCTGTTCACCATTTTTTTTGGTATCAAATTTTTCAAAAAATAATAATTATCAAAAAATTTAATTTTTAGAAAGAAAAATTCAAAACTCCACACCTGTTCACAAAAAATAATCATTTTTTTTGGAAAACAAAATTCAAGTATCAAATTTTAATCTTGAAAAATTTCAAGATTATGTGTCTTCACAATATGTATTCGGTTTTTGTGACTCAACAAATGTATTGGGCCATTTTATAAACTTTCATTATTTTTTTTGTAGTAGTAAATAAGTAATTAATGACTGGTTATTTTAAAATTTTACCTTTGGCAATGTAATAAAAATATTGTCATTTCTGAATTTGAGGAACAATATAAATATATATGTATGTATATATAGACAAAAGCAAGTTGGTATATTTTTTTTTTTTCAAAAAGAAGACTTAATTGTATTTTTTCAACAAATAATCATCAATTTTCATTAGCAAATTATGCTTATTGCTCCTTTTTAAGAGTTGCAAATTGCATTCTAAATTATGCAAAATTCATCTTCACAAAAAAAAAGACGGAAAATTGATGGATTTTATGGTTAAAAAAGGCCATATAAACCCAAGGTAAGTCTTTTAAATGCAATATAGGTTTTAAA
The DNA here is from genome assembly GCF_016086655.4 of Lepeophtheirus salmonis. NCBI lineage: Eukaryota > Metazoa > Arthropoda > Copepoda > Siphonostomatoida > Caligidae > Lepeophtheirus > Lepeophtheirus salmonis. Next base: position 8,744,273 of record NC_052133.2, on the reverse strand, counting down.
CTATATTTAAATTTCTTGGTTATCCACACTCATACAGGTAATTTTGTTTTGGGTTGAATGTATATATATATCAGGGGTGTCCACGGATTTTTTTGATTTTTACTAGAAAGTTTAATATGTAATATTTATGTAATTTCTGAAATTTTTTTTATAAGATTTAATATTTGAAATTTAATTTGTGGAATTGTTTTCTAAAAAGTTTAATATTAGAAATTGAACTTTCAAAATATTTAATTTTTTGTGAATAACTGTATATTTTTGAAATTTTTGTACAAAAAAATTTCATTTTTTTTGTAAATATCTCTGTATTTTGAATTTTTTTCACAAAAAATTAGTTTTTTGTATATAGCTGGAATTTTTGGAATTTTTTTTTTGCAAAAAATTCCAAAAATCAAGCCCCATTCAAAAAACACAATCCTGCGGACTCCCCTCTACTTATCCACAAATCTGCCTTTCAACAAATTACCCAATTTTAAAAATAATTTATAACAAAATCGGGTCTGAATTATACTTATATTCCTCCATGACAAATTAACGTCCATTTCCAGCAATAAATTATTATTATCAACCCTTTGTATGTACCCCAAATTGCACTTTTAATGTGGGCAAAATAGACTGTCACAATAAAATAATGAAAAATTTATAGATTTTTGGTTAAAAGGGGCCATTTCAGGTACAAAATAAGCCTCTTAAATCAATTAATGTTTGAAAATATAGCTTAAATTCTTAAGTAGTGTAACTCATCATAGAATTTGAGTAATAAAACTATCATTGACTAAAATATGTCAATGAAATATTGGGTTATATGTTTACATGAATGTGCAGGTAAATCGGGACATTTTTTAAAGCACTGTAACTTAAAAATTTTAATTTTTCAAGAATTTTGAGGTTGTGTGTCTAGTTTACGTACAAAAAGTTTAGTTCAAATAGGTAAATTAACAAACATGGAGCAAGGGAAAAGGTAAGCCATTTTGTAATTGATTCCTGCGGGACCCAAGCCTCCCGCAATAGCCAAAACGCTATCATACCCAAGGTCAACGGTCTATAGGATCTACGAGAAGTGGAAACTAACCGAACAATTCAAAAGGAAGTCCAACAAGGGAAGAAGCGGCAAGAAGAGTAATTCCACGTTTGCGACTGGCCTCAAATCATCGATTGAGGCTAACTTGTAAAAAAAATGAGAGGAGTCCGCACGCAGACAGTCCAGAGGGTGGTAAAAACGGTCTGTTTACTTCCTACAAGTAATTCGAAGAGGCGCATCTTGACATCAAAGATGAAAGAAGTCCAGTTGACCAGGAGCTGCAAATTATAGAACCTCCTCAAAGATAAGCGTCGTCTTTTAACTTTCTTCAGCGACGAAAAGAAGTGGACCGTAAACGTGGTATGCATGAGCCATAACGACCGCTTCTTAGCTGACAAGAAGGAAAAGGTCCTCATGGTCCAGACCAAGTTTCTGGTTTTGGGTCATGACGTTGGTGGTCATCGTGTCCAACGGGACAGTGATACCCCCGATCTTCTTCAACCAAAAAGAGTGAGTCGGCGCTGACAAGTACTGCGAGGTGCTGAAGGACAAAGTCATCTCGTAGATGAAAGCCAACGATGGGAAATTGGGTTCACCTTCCAGCAGAACTCAGCCCCGCTCACAAGGCCAACAAAAGCCTCGACTAGCTCAAGGAGGAAGATGTCGAATTCTAATGCCCGAAGACTTGGCCAACGGCGAATACATCAAATAATCCTTTTCTCCATCGATGGGTAAACAACTTTTGTACAAAAAAAAATCTGTAAAATTATAATTTCAGGAGTTATAGACCATTAAAAATTGTCCCAATTTATTTGCACATCTCTGTATATGTGTAGTACGTCAAGAGATAATCAAATTTGAATGATTTTCTTATAATACCAAATTATCTCCCATTTGTATGAACAAATTATTCCAATTAACCTTAAAGACGCCAAAATGGATTGCCACAATAAATGAATAGTTTTGTTTTTTTTCATTTGAAAGGGCTATATCGGAGGCAATAAAAATATCCTATAATAAATAATAGTTTTAAACTAAAGATAAAACTCTTGAGTATTGACACTCATGCCAGATATTTAAATAATAAGCCACGTCTATAAAATATTGGGTTGTATATATACGTTGTACTTTTTTCATTTTCTTGATTTTGATTCAAGATTGTTTTGATATTGAGGGACCATTATATATATATATAACTCATATAATATGTCTGAAAAACTTTTAATCTAAAGTTAGTTTTTGAGTAGAATTTATTCTAAAAATTTGAGTGAAATTTATTATTGATGTAGGTACATGTAACTGACAAAGTAACAATTTACATTTAATATACTTCAAAAAAACTAGCATTTTTTCTAGAATATATCTCTTTAATATTTTACGCTTTCATATTGTGTATTAAGCAAAATAATTTCTTCAAATAATGATGTTATTTTGAATGTGTAGTTGAATAGACAATATATATATTTGTAAGTAAATAAATATTACGATATAATAAGTAGATTTAAATGCCAAAGAAAGCAGTTTTTAAATAACTTAAAAATGATGTTATACTTATTTATTTGAAGTATGTCTGAACATTAAATGAACATTGAACACCCACACATACAAGTGTAAGCCCTTTACAGAAGCGTCAGCTAGCGGTGGGCTGTGGATTTTTGAAATTTAAAAAAAAATAGTAATATTATAAATTTAATTATTTAAAAAAAAATCCAAAATCCAAGCCTCTCCCAAAAAATCAAAATAAATATAAATATATGTCTGCGGACACCCCTGCTCTATGAATGATTTTACCTCTAGGCAGTTGCATACCTACCTTAACGATTGGAGACAATTCATTGCTTTCCATAGGAGTAAATGTTCCATCTTGCCCTCTGGGGATTTGTGCCTCACAGGCCCTGTAAGGAGTTCCAAAGGGTGTTTTACTCATTCCTTCTATATGCTGGGGCCCTTTGGATGAAGGTTTCATGGGTGGCATGGGAGGAGCTGGTGGGGGCAAAAATCCATCTCTATTCATTGAGGGGGAATCCAAATTAACATAGTTGTTGTTAAGAGTCACACTTGGTGTGCGGATTTGATCCTGTTGAGGGTGAATATGTCTTGCATTCGGAGCAGACATTCCCATTGAATGTGTATTTGTGGAGGCTTGTCCTCCTCCGGAACCACCACCATAGGGCGTGGGGCTTGTGTTCCGTGTGGGATAATTTGCCATTGTTGGATTACTCATTAGATTTGGGGTTGTTTGCCATTGATGATTTGGCTGCTTGAAGGTACTCGGAACATAGGGTGTTGTGTTTTGATTCATATTGGAGGATGAAACTGCTGAAAAGGAGCTGCTATTTGGGATCATTTGAGGAGTGAACGGACTGTTAGCTTTCGGAGCAGTGGTTGATTTGGTTGTGGAAGAGGATGATTTAAAAGACTCCTCATAAAAGGATGGGTTGGGCTCCTTAGAAAATTGGAAGTTAGTGGGTATTGTTGTAGTATTGCTGCTGTTATAGGGCAGAGAGGATGAAGAACTCTTTGATGTTGTCGTAGTCGAAAAAGAAGATTTCTCATAAAACGATTGATTACTTTGAGGGGCAACCCCAGAGAGATTGTTAGAGGGATGGGAGAAGATCTGAGTATTTTTAATAGGCGTGTTAGAAGCATTATTATTAATGATGATGGGATGGGACTGTTCTAAGGAGGGTACATCCAAAGCAGGGCTTTTAGGGCAATAACTGGAAGATGGACTTTTCAAAAGGGCTGACTCCTCAAAGGAAACAGCCTTTCCATGGGACTTTGAGTCATGAAGCTGGGGATTGGATATCATTCCTCCTTGCGAGTTGCTTCTATTAAAGGTCTCATTAAAGGAGATATTATTGCTTTGGATCTTGGGTTGATGAATGATTCCCCTAGAGGGACTTTTGATAGAGGAGCTACCTTTAAATGTGTGAGTGTGTTGGGAGGGGTAAAAGAAGTTTGGGGTTCGAAAATTGAATTCGCAAGCAGGTGGTTTTTTCATGGGTTTAAACACAGGTGGTGAAGAGACAACATGAAGTGGGTGTCCAGGCATAGGAGGAAGATTTATTTGTCTCTTGGGATCAATGATGCTTTGCTGTATTTTAGAAGAGAGAACTGATTTGGCTTGTGGCTCTGTGATGACGTCACTTATCCCACTCGTGTAATTATAACTCATCATTTTGATATTGATTGATCTTTTAACTCCTTGATAATAGTTATTAATAAGACGCTGCTGGAGGTATGGGGAATATATTGTTGAGGCTTTTGTTCTTTCAAGTTCACTTCATGCACTCATATGCTAGCTCTTTCTCAACTTAAAGTCTTCCTTTTGAAAAATGTTCAAAGAAATGAGGTAGGAAGAAACATGAAATACGCCCGTAAATGTGATAGAATATGCGAAAATATCAAATGTTAAATTCTTTAAGGCTTTCCCTCTTTTGCTCACTTCTTCACTTTCCATCCCATTATGCTTGTATTTACCTATAATATATTTTCATATTTAGTAGATAATATTTGGCCGTTCAACATAAAAGCAAGCTGGAATGATTTTTCTCAAAATTGAGTGTGGACAGCCATTCGATCAAATTATATAGTAGAGCAAAAAAAAAAAAATTTAAATCTAAAACCAAGCCCCCCACCCCCAAAAAATAATACATATATATGTATAAATAATCCAGCTACGCACAGTAACGCTTAATGTGTGTCGCAAATTGCATTACTTGAAGTAGACAAAACTGGTCGTGACAACAAAAAAATGATAAATTGAGTGACTTTATATATATGAAAGGCGCCATATCGGAGCCAAATTAAGTCTATTAAATCAAATAAAGGTTCTAAACTATAGTTAAAATTCTAAGATTTATACACTCATCCGAGCAATTTGAAAAGCAAATCTTCAATTGACTTAAATATTAAGCCCGTCAACACAAAAGCCAGATAGAATTATTTTCCTCAAAATGGAGTGTGGATTACATTTGTATTCTTCAACTACGAACTATCCTCAATTTCGATCAAATAATTATTCTTAACCTTTTGGACGTGTTGTAAATTACACTGAAAGTAGTCCAGACTGATTGTCACAATTAAAGAATGAGAAATTGTAAATTTCATTGACTAAAAGGGCCATCTCTGGGCAAATAAATATAAGTCTCTTAAATCAATGACAGGATCTAAGCTATAGTTAATATTATTTTCTATCTTATTCAAGTAGTTTCAAAGTTTATTATTAGTACTGTACCCCAGGATAACTATATTTTATAGTGATATCCATAGAGTAAAATAATTTTGATTGACTTTTTGTAGTTGCTTAATGAATTGAATATTTGTTTTTTCTTATTTTCCAAAAAATTTGAAGAGATAACTTATAAATACAAAGTAATCACTCATGCTTGATCGACAAAGAGTAATACTAAAGGATTTGTTGCAGAGTTATAAGTCCTCGTTGGACTACGAGTAGAATTACTAGTTACGGAGTGGGATTGGTATATATTTCCTTCCTCTATCAACAGCTTGCAAATGATCTAATGAAATGTCATGACAGCTAAGCTCCTCTCCTCCCAAAGATTTCCAAATGGCAGAGTTACAATATCCATTTTCCGTTGTTTTTTTTAGTATACTTAAAGGTCATAATTTTTTCAACTATGACAATAAGTCTAAATCAATCACTAGAGTGTGAAAGACGAAGAGTAAAACTCAGGATTTGCTGTGGAGTTAAAAAGTTAAGTCTTTGTTGGACTCGGTATAGAATTGAAGATACATTGGAGTAATTTCAGCCCAAATCATTGCTAGATACGGAGTTGGGTCTCTGTCGATTTTCTTAAACTCATAGCTGCTCCAAGTTAATTTAATTATAAATAATATTTTTTTGAAGGGGCTTAGTTTTTGAATTTTTTTTTTTAAATCAAAAAATTAAATTTGAAAAAATTGAAAAATGAAATTTTTGGAAACAAAATTTCAAAAATTCAGAGCTGTTCATAAAAATGAAACTTTTTGAAAAAAAAATTTAAAAATTCACGGCTATTTAGAAAAAACTTAATTTTTTGGGAAAAAATTTATAAAATAAAATTTTTTGAAAAAAAAATTTAAAAATTCACAGCTATTTAGAAAAAACTTAATTTTTTGAGAAAAAATTTCTAAAATAAAATTTTTTGAAAAAAAAAATTTAAAAAAAAAATTCACAGCTATTTAGAAAAAACTTGATTTTTTGAGAAAAAATTTCTAAAATAAAATTTTTTGAAAAAAAAATTCCAATATTTCTTTTTTTTCAAAAAAAAAAAAAAATTAAATATTAAATTTTAAAAAAATATATAATATTAAACTTTATAAAAAAATTTCAAATATTAAATTTTCCAAAAAAAAATTCAAATATTATATTTTAAATTCTTAAATTTTTTTTTAGTGGGGGATACAGGTCATCCAGCCCTGTGAACGCCCCTGGTCATAAAACTGCTCTTCTACCAAACATTCTTAAAATTGTCTGGGTGATCACATTCATAAATACTATATTGCAAATAATGGAATAATCAATAAACTAAATCAAATGATTCATTTTTATATATAATTTTTTTTTTTTCATTCCAAGAAAAAGCTAATAATTAATATTAATAAACGGTGGCATTTGCATGTATGCATTTGTGCTAAATAATGTAGATAATATCAAATATGTATGTCTAAACATAAAGAATAATTTCTCGTTTTCTTCCTATCTATCCCTTAAAGATACACACTCCTATATCTTGCATTAGATTGAAAATGAATGGATCTATGTACATATATCAAAATAAATAAAATACTTATACAATATTTCTTGCTGTAACCACATTTAGTATGCGTGTTAGAGCAAGGAATGTATTTCTAAGAACTTTAAACATTAAAATCTACAAACCTCAAGAGCTCTCCCTTTCAAAATTGTAAGGTTTTGTGAAGTAAAATGTGTCTTCTTAGAAGGAATTCAAACGTGACATTTTATCTACCAAAACATTTTCAATCACAGAACCTTTTCCTTTTGAGAGAGAGAATTGTTGAGGGTTAAAGATTATAATATACTTGCAGTAGTACCCGGTATTGCCGGAGTTATCAGACGTCATTGAATAGACAATCTTTACTTAAATAATATAGAAGAATAGAAGATAACTACCCAAGCTTTTCATGAGCCTTCTCAGACGTAGTAACTCAATACATACATGCTCACTCCTCTAAAATTAAAGGAGATCCATAACAGGTTGAGAAAAAAATTACTTCATGAGGCAAGGAGTACCTTAGTCTATAGAGCTCTACCTGCTAGAGCTTTAGCTTCATACACATACTTCATACTGCGTGAGTTCATTAATCTGACTACATGTTTGTTAGATCAAAAATGTGTATATGATATAAATCAGGATCACTTTAAACATGTACCCTGTATACACACTCAATATGCAAAACGCCTGTGGTATTTCATAAATATGACTACATTGATACTAAGTAGATTAAAAAATGTATGCGGGCATGAGTATGATATATTTTCATTCAAACAGATATACATTATTTTTGCTCGCTAGATGGCTCTTAAGTTGAATCAATGCTACTATTTAAAGACATTTCATAACAATTATCAAGATTTTTCACAGAAGAACATATGCTTGACTCAATTCAAATTGTATCAGTTCACTGAATAATCAAATTTTATCTAATAGAATTGAATGAAATGAAATGTCCTAATTCCCTTCATGGAACATCCTTTCCGATTGAAGGAATAAAGAATTAATATTAATTTAAATACCCAAGAGTTAAACTTTTAGATACCCATTTAAATAATGGTATTATATGTATTTCAACTATTCATGTGCGATAGATCTGATAATTCACTTTAAGCCCTTGTGTTTGGTACCTTCTTTCACAGCTGTTGTAGCTGATCTAATAAACAGATACGACAGCTAAGCTGCTCTTCTCCCAAACACTCATCTGACAGTCTGGATTACCATATTAATTTTCAGTTATTGCGTTTATTTACAAACTGATAACTCATTTTTTCTACAGCTCTAGTTAAAACTAAAAAAAACATAAAATTTAATATGTATTACGTTCTATGTTTCACAGGATAGATGAATTCTATATTATATTAATAAATAGTGGTAGGTAATTAATTAAATTTTTGATATTTTTCTTATATTGCAACATGTTGTTTGTATTTAAGGGGAAAAAAAAATTAACAACAACGACATAAATATATCCGGCCCCTCCAGCTTTGACCTAAACGTCATGTGGTTCATTCTTGAGACTCCACTGTATTGACCCATGTCTTTGATTACATGCAAATTATATAATTATTTTTGTCATTAGTACTTTAATAAACATTTAATAGAACTTTCTGCGGACCTGGAGGGTGAACGATTTTCAAGAATATACAGTATGAACGAATAATAAGTTGTAAATGTTGAGATAGGAAAATCATATTGATAATTATTTAAAGATTGTTATCATTTAAATTCTCATTGTCAATCGCAATCTTAGGTTCATAAATTCTCCTATTCATATCTAATCAAATATTTTAATAATTGTTGGAATCCTCATCATCCCTTTTCTGATGCACTTCAACTTCCTAAATTATGAAATTGTAGGCATAGTGTGGAAATTCAAAATAACGTCGATATCATTTTCTCTAAGCTTTTCTAAGATAAATAATTGTAATTCCAATTTAATGAAAAAAATATAAGGTAAATCAATAAGTTGAAACGGATTTCAATATGCAAAAATAAATTTAAAAGGGTCATCTCTATGCCAGCTTATATGTATTAAATATGAAGAAAAAAAAATTGAAGTCAAATTGATATGAAGTATGATTCAGGAATTAACAAATTGTTCGAACTTTGCAACAAAATAAATCAATTCCTTCCTCTGAAGCATAGTATTTAGATTTCCATCAATTGTATGAAGAGAAGGTCAAGATATGGTGTCTGTTGTCATTGCATTTATTTAGTAGCTATAAAGAAATCATTCCTCAATTAATAGAAATTATCTTCATTTTTGTGAGAAGAAATCCTCCAAACTCCTTGAAATTACTGTCACGCAAAAAAAAACCCTGGTTGAATTAATTTTTCCCCACAACGTGTCAAGGAGTAATTATTCATGAATGAACATATTCCCTTGAAACATCATAATCCAAAACGACATGAGATCTTCAATATTTGTGTGAGTCAGTCCTTGGACACAGATTCAGAGTATTGAACTTCTTTGACCAAAAAAAAAAATTATAAAAATTGTTCATTATAAGCTTTTGAGCCTTTGGTTGGATTTCAATTGGAACGTTTGATTGTATTGATCCACAACTTTCTTTAATGTATGTATTTTGGAAAGGTAAACATTTTCCTGAACGACAAGCCTATAAACTCTTTATCTGTAGCTGATCTATTTTTATAAGACACTGTGCTTCACATTTGCCATTTACATAAAAAATATATTGCAATTATTGGTTAATTATAACAAATAATTAAATTAAGCTAACAAAATAGTAAATAAAATCCATCCAAGACCTTTCAAATATATATTTTGGCAGCTGACAATCAGCAACGAGAAAGGAAAAAACTCTCCTTGTTTTACTGAGGGCCGTTTTTCCCTTTTGTTCCTTAATATTAAGAATTTTTTTTTAATTTTTCTGATAACCAAATGACTCAAAAATCTACAGAAAGTCTTAATTTAATCTATTTCCAATTGACTGTTAAAGTTATGAGGAATGAGCATACAAAACATAAAAACTATTTACTAAGTGGTGTGAGGGTAATGGGGCATCCGTAGGCTTATATTTTTGGAGGGCTTTAGATAAAAATTTTAAAAATTAAAATTTTTTGGATAAAAATTTCAAAAATTTATGGCTATTTATAAAAATAATATTTTTTAGAAAAAAAATTCAAACATAAATGTGTGTTTTTTTGCATACAAATATTACAAAGGGTCGACATATGGCCCTTTCAGCTTATTTTATGCCATTGAAGTAATTTATCAGTTGTTCTACACCATTTGTAAACCTTCGCTTACAGGTCCCTAACAATCCGAAGAATGTTTTGGAGGAAAGTATCTGGAATTAACTGTGCCAAGGGAAGAGGGGAGAAGGAAATAAACAATAATATTGACAAGAATTACTCCGATGCGGATCCCCAATTCTACTCTGAGCCCAACAAGGACTTGCAATTATAATTTCTCAACAAAGTCTAAAAATTACTATCCGTCTCTTATGAGTACACGCGAATGTTCAATCTTCCTAGGAATATCATTGAATCTATATAGAAAAGAATGTTCACAACTCATTAATTAAAAAATAATGACAGCTACCAAGGAAATGAGAATTCATTCCTCAGATGACCAACTCCAAAAAAACCGAACCAGTTAAAATATAAATACGATTTATATTACTGATTATTTGGTTTACTATTGATGAAAATAATATTATCCGCCGGTTATATAAAAGAAACCCGAAGTTAACGAAGAATGTTTGAGAAAAGAGCAGCTTAGCTGTCATGACGTTGCATTAAATTAGCTGTAAACAGCTTGATATGTAAGATTTAAACACAAACCCCACTCCTTCTTTTGAACATAGGTATCATAGGCTGGAAATACGACGACGTCGAACCTCAATTCTACTCTGAGTCTTACAAATCAAAACACTAATATCTCAGAAACAAATCCTGAGTGTTACTACATGGGTAGATACTTTGCATAACAAAGTAATTTCTATAATAATCTGAATAAATCATGTCTATGCAGGTGTGTCTTCAGGGGTAGGCTAGAGAGGCTGTATCCCCTACCTCCATATTAATTAATGGTGGATTTTTCCTAGAAAATTTTTTCCTCATTAGGGGTAAATTATGCAGAAGAGCAAAAAAAAATTCCAGAAGTTTAGTTTTTTGTGAATAACTAGATTTTTTTTTTTTTTAATTTAATGTTATAAATTTAATTAATTATAATTTTATTCCAAAAAATATAATCTTTTAAATTTTTTAGTCAAAATAAGTAATTTTTTGGGAGTTTCTATGATTTTTTTAAAAAATTTCTAAAAAATTTAATTTTTTGTAAACAACTATAGATTTTTGAGATTTTTTCCAAAAAATTTAATATTTTGGATATTTTTCCCAAAAAAAATATATATATATAAATTATCCTGGGGACGCTCCTGTCCTATAAAAGAATGAGAGCTTTTGTCAATAAAAAGCTTGTATTTATTTAGCAACTACAAATTCCAGACCTCTTCTATTATATTATTATTTTCATTTATGCTCTTTACTTATAAAATATATATTTTTTTTTTTCTACTCTTATTTTTTTTATATTAATTTATAACAAACATGTAAATTGTTAATATATCAACAGATATACGAGAGTCGTTTGAAAAATCAGTGCAAAGTCCAAGAGATGGCACTACTGGCGCGTATCGTGGTTATGTTTAGTTAGTAGCATCTCTTGGAAGAACACACACCAACTTTCGGACAGTTCGGTCAATTTCTTTCTGTTTGGCATTCGTTTGAATTGAGCAAGTCAAGTGATTTTTAAAAAATGGACGACAAAACATTTCGTTTGTTGATTAAACATTACTTTATGAAAAGAAAAACGCCTCAGGAGACTAATTAGAATCTTGATAAACATTTCACAAGTGACGCTGAACGTTCTGAACAAACTGTTGAGGTTACTACTGCAGAAATCATTGATAAAATCCATGATACGGTCATACGTAAAAGGGTAAACCTATTACAAATACAAGTTATTCATTATTATTGGACTGTTTGCAAACTGAGCTGCAAGAAAAATGGCCACAATTATCATTCATCACAATAATATACCATCTCATACTTCAGCATTTAATGGAAATAGGATTCCAACTAGTTTTACATGCCTCCTATTCTCCAGACTTGACTCCTTCGGACTAATATTTGTTCCCAAATTCGAAGAAATGGATTGGAGGGAAAAGATTATATTCAAAGGAGGAGGTGATTGCAGAAAGGAATGGCTATTTTTGAGACTTGAACGAATCCTATTGTTCCTAATAGATCAACAGGATTGTGCAGCTTTGGACAAAGTGTACAAGCCTACAAGGAGACAATGTTGAAAAATTAAAAAGGTTTACCCCAAAGAATAAAGTAGTTTTTATTTTTGAAAGGACTTTACGAACGAACTTCGTATATACAAAACATATTCCTATTTGAATTATTCCTATATAGTTCCTATTATTACCTCCTAGCCAAGACCCACACGTAAAAACCATCAAATATTTTAATGGTTATCCAGACAAAATGGTTGCCTTTAAAGTATCGAATTTTTCTCCCTCCAATATTTTGATACTAACTTGTCACAAAAAAAAATGAAGATAATTAATGTGTCAGAAAAGTGCATCAGTTCATGATTAAATATAAATACATTTTGTCTAATTATAAATCATTATGAATATTTTAGATTCTTATGTGCGAGTACATATTAAGGTTCTCTCTTGGGATCCCTTTTTCCTAGATATTTTAAGGTTTCATTCCTACGAGGTACTTTTGTGAAATCTTGCATTTAATCATTTGATAATTTTAATTATGTATAATCCACCAAAAATTAAGTTTATTCATCACTTATTATACAATTATTTTTTGTTGCAGGTCAGATTGCGATATAAAATTATAAAAAGGTGAACCTGCGGTCTCTAATAACAACAATCACACTATTAGATATAGTTATAAAAATGAAGAAAACGATAATTGAGAATACAGAACTAGTTTATAATTTCTTCAAATTATAAAAGAAATGCTTCAATTCCACTCTATTTATTATTTTCTAACGGAATTCTGATATTTTGCAAAATCCCGTAGTTTAAACATCTGTTTCTCAACAAATAAAAAATTATCTTATTTTATATTTCTGCAAGTGTTATCACAAGCAAGGACATAGACAGGAATTACTCGGATTTCGATCCTCAATTCTACTCATAGTTTAACAAGGAATTACTCTTAAAACTCTTTCAAGTAATCCTCAGCGTTACTTTTAGTCTTTTTCAATGTTATTTTTGATTAATGTTAAGACCCCTTTGGTGTAGGCTAGCACCTGTATATTGTATGAAATGTATTATTAGGCTATTGTGTTATAAACTTCAAATAATAAAGCAGCAAATATGAATGAACAAATTTGTCTAGATAAGAGGTCAATCTTTTATTTTCACCAAAAAAATACCAAATCAAAATTCGCAGAAGAAAATTGAAGAGAAAAAACGTTTTCCAATAATTTTACAAAAAAGGATTTAATAGCATTTATTGACATAGTAAAGAGGAATGCAAAACTACCTATTACTTGCAATTACTTGCAAAAACAAAAAGTAATGAAGAATAATGTCATCGAAAAAGAGCCCTTGATAACTGGTTCATTTTTACAAAAATTATGTAATAAAATGTTCTGGAAATTGAAAATAATATTGGGTATTATAAAAGTATATAATTTATATCCAAAATGCGTTGTTTGGTGGAATTTCTTCTTAAAAATTGACGTTTGATGAAAAAAGGAGAAAAAAAAACAAAAAAAATTGAAAAATGATTCAGAAAATGACAGATATTTCAGGTAAACATCTTTCGTTTCATATGCAAACGAATTTCCAGATACATTTTTACAAAGTTTATTTGATCTACTAATCCCATATTTCATTTGAAGTCCATTTTTTGCATCTCAAAAAAAAACGAAACTGCAATTTTCACAAATTTCTTTTTTGCCTCAACTTTTTTGATTTTGAATAAATTTAAAAGCGTCGTTATTCGTATAGTTGTTTTTTGAGACGTCAGTCAGGTTTTGATTTATAAATCAAAATCTAGTCTTCTTCAGTTCTAAAATCAACTTTTGTGTTTTGACTATAGAATAAGCCCCCCTTATATGACCCTTGTCTTCGCTTGATAGGCTCAAAAGAAGCTCCATGCATTTTTTCAGCCTCCTAGGCCCAACGGTATGTGCACCCATAAAAGAAACACACACAAAATATTATATATATAAATCAATTATATGTACTTTCTTCAAAATAACAGCTTTGGAAAATAAGAAACACTTTTTAGGTTGCAATTACTAAAAGAGGGCGATCTTCCCTTGTCCTATTTTTTAAGCCTCTACTTATGACAGTTCTCAAACATAAAATAACTTCTTATTTAAATAAGAACTACCTTTGTTTGTTGGAGATTTCGAATATAAAATAATTTCTTATTTGAATAAGAACTGCCTTTGTTTGCTTATATCTGCATACAATATATTAGGTTGTTCCGAAATGATTGAGAATGCCGGGTTAGACAAGATATTACATTCAAAAGTAAGGTCTTCATGGCTATCAATATCGTAATTCAGGAGCTGGTGCTTCAGCTTACGGAAGAGAAATCGGTCCCAGAGATCCAGATCTGAGCTGTGGAGACTTTGTTTGATCGTTTTCACCTTTCTCCGCGTTACGAACTTTCTGGTGTCGTTGGCTACGTGCGTTGACCTATAAGAGCAGAATTTTCTCCAAGTGAGTTATATTCTTCTATAGGCTGAAAAACGATAGTGGGTGATAGGGGAAAGCTCCACTGAGACCTCTCAAATGCTCAATCGGGGTTTGTTGTTTACCAGGTCCTTGATTTGGGCGATGTTCTTGGGTGTCCTTGTCTTCTGGGGACACCCTTTCTCGAGCTTAAAAGTGACATCCCACATCTCACAAGCATACCGAAAGATGGTTGCACGACTAGAGAAGGCATCATGGATAGTAAGATTGGAATGGATCTCATACACTGTTTTGCCCAATTTTGTAGCGTATCAAATAGCACGAGCGAAAATCCAATGAAGAAACATGTGTAAATGTGGTATGTAGGCATTAGCTATTTAGTCTCTGAATAACTATGCAATGTTTTTCTACCAAAAATTCATGAGAAAATCAATGCTGGTGGAATTTTGGGGCTAACTCTTCTTCTTTCCCCTTCAAACGAACCTGTCTCAATCATTTCGGAACAGGCTAATACATGACAAGTCTAAATACAAATTTTGTTTCATTTGATTAATTAAGAATTATATTTTTTTTAGGTAAACATCATATGATAATGTTGTATGTTGATTTTTCCTTCTTTTTTGGAAGTGAGCCATTTTTAAAACACAGAATCTACACGCAAACTACATGAGTAGATACTTTGAATAAGAAAATAAATAATTTTTAATAATAATCTGATTACATCATGTGTTTTCAGGGGACTCCGCAGGGGGTGCCCTGGAGGAACTGTACCCCCCCTAAAAAAAAAAGGGGATTTTTTCTTTTTACTAGAAAATTTAAATTTGACTTTTTTTCAAATAATTCAATTTTTCCTATTTTTTTCTAAAAAATGTAATTATCTGTGAATAGCTATGAATTTAGGAATTTAAAAAAAAAAAAAATTAATTTTTTGGGGACAACAACTCATTTTTAGACTTTTTTTCCACAAAAATTTAATTTTTGGGAATAACTATGAATATTTTAAATTTTTTTCCAAAAAATGAAATATTTTAAATTTAATTTCTCAAATTTTTTACAAAAAATTTAATTTTCTGTCAATGACCATAGATTTTTTTTTTATTTTCCATTCAAAAATTTGATATTTGAATTTTTTTCCTCAAAATGTAATTTACAGTGAACAGTTGTTGATTTAAAACATAGTAATTATATTTGATACTTCATTGTTCAATTTATTTTTTTCCAAGAAATTTAAATTTTTAATTTTTCTCCCCAAAAATCAAAAAACCAACCCCCCACAACCCCAAAAAAAAAGAAGATATATATATTTTAGCAAAATCCAAGCCAATGTACAAAATGCCCGTTTGATTAAAATACAATTTCATTGCAAGCAATTTGATAATCAAGTGCAGGGATGTCGAACCTGCGGATATCGGGCAACATTGCAGGCCGCCGAATGTTTGTGGTCCACTCCTCATTTTCACTTAAAGTAGTGTTTTTTACCAAATTTTCGCAATATCATCAAAACTCGTAGAACGCTCATTATATGTACAAACATTGAAATTATTTTTTAAGTAGTTTGGCCTTTTAAAATTAAACTTGGCCTTGATTTATATTTTGTCTCAAATTAAAATTAATTAAGTATTTAATAGTTTTGTTTTATATAGGCATTTTTCAAGAAATTTAACTAAGTAGGTTCTGCGGCACATTAAAATATTTCAAGTGGCAATGCTACCCATTATATTAAATGGCTAGACATACCTGATCTAGTACATTTTTTTTGAGAATAATATTTTATTCAGACAATCAAACTACACTATGATAAGAAATTGTCTCAGTAGACTCCAATAATTTTTGCAAAATATGCCTCGGCCACAGGTTTTCCGGGATGGATCAAAACCTATCAGTACCAATTTCATGAGTATCAAGGATTCTTTAAAATATATTATAATACACCCTGGTTCCGCGCTACGCTAGTTAATCACTTGTCCCCAAGGGAGATCAAAATCTATCGCTGCCGCTATCCTGAGTATCAAGGACTTATTTTACTATCCTATAATACACCCCACCCACGGATTGTGCGAAAGACCAACAAGTTCAAAAGGTGTATCATTATCCACCGCCATCGCTTCCTTGATTATCAAGAACCCATTCGAATATATTATAATAAACCTCATCCCATGGGTTGTGCAAGCGAACCGCTGGTCAAAAAAGCGTGCATTAATCATCGCCACCGCTTCATTGAGCATCAAGTACCATCACTATTGAACTTTTTTTGCTATTATACTTAATGGGATCTGTAAAGGTAGGTTTCTCTTTGGTGGTGGTTTATGACCGTCATGCGGCTTCTCTGCAATCGAAGTGTTCAGGTGTTCATAAATTCTAAAATGTATGCCAAAAAGATGAGCAATTTGAATGAAAGGGATAAAATGTGGGTATATCAAGATGACTACAGCAACAAAAAATTAAAGATCTAATAAAATGTTGATCCTATTTGATAGTCTTGGAACTACACGGTTGTATATTTCATATAAATTGTAATAGTTTGTTTCAAAATTATATGCACACAAAAAACTTATTTAAATACACTTTTCAACATCTAATTCAATTATATCAAAAAATTATCATTTTAAAAAATTAGATAACATACCTAATATTACATATTTTTTACCTAAATATGTTTACTTAATATATCATAAATATATACAATTTCCCAAATAATCTACTTTTGATGCATATATTTTTGCAGATGAACTTATTTGTTTTGAGTCTATGCGATTACAAGCCTTGCCAATTTCACTCCGACAAAATTGTTGCCGTGAGTCACAATGTACATAACTTCCTTCTCTCTCGAAACTTCATCAACACTTAGGAATGATTCCTTGCAAGTCTCAACCCGCTTTCTTACATTTACCTATTTTAAGACATCATTTTTTTGTCCCTAATCTATTATATCCGTTCTCTACATCATGGATCACAACAGCCAAGATGTAGTGGGGATCTGTTTTTCCACTTTTGATACTTGGAACTTGGACTTCAACGAACTGTCCTACCTCAGTCTCCTTAAATTGCCTTGAGAAGAGTTGAATTATCCTATTTAATTGTTCTTCTTGCTTGTGATTAGCTCCTCTCTATTGCACTTGGCTGTCCTGAGCAGATTATCTATGTGAACCCTTTAGATATGTCCAATTATCTTCATTTTCCCCCATGGCAACGCTGGAAGGCTCTGAAGCGTAGCCACAGATGGAAAAATGTTGTTCTCCGGATACAGATTGTTGACAGAATATCCATTTCTTATGATCGACCGATGTCCTCTCTATGCCTTCCATTTCGGGCTTTTCATGATCTATATTTCCACATATCTCTAATAGATGCTACTCCGTGGTTATATCATACTCTTTGGATAAATGTAAGCCCTCAAGTCTGACCTTTATCGAATGGTCATACCTTGCTTGGTATGAAGTTCGCCCAATACCAGAGTAAAAGCAGTGATTATTGCCATACTGAATAAACCACTGCCCCTCAGCCAACTTACTTGTCTTGCTGTCACGTTGCCACACCATAAGAATGTATTGAATAAGTCTATTTACTGAATCATATGATTCTTGAGATTGTGAGGGATGGCAAATTCTATACACATGCTCACTTGCAAAACCCGTCGGCCGAAATCTATTATAAACTATTAGAAAGAGTCCTTAATGCTCAATCAAGCGATGGCAATACCTAATGGCCCACTTTTTCGACCAGCAGTTCAATTACACAATCCATGGGCTAGGGTGTATTATAATATATTCGAATGGGTCCTTGATGCTCAAAGAAGTGATGGCGGTGGGTAATGATCTACTACTTGAGCCTGTTGGTCTTTTGCACAACCCGTGGATGGGGTGTATTATAGGATAGTAAGACGGGGTTTTTTCCCACAAAATTAATATATGAAATTTAATTTTTGGAATTTTTTTTCTAAAAATTTTAATTTTTTGATTTTTTTAAAATCCAAAAACCAATACCCCTACAAAATATATTCCTGCGGACTTCCCTGATTTTTGTTTATTTATTTCATTTATTAGCTCCTCTAAACTAATTTAATGAAACGTCATAACAGCTAAGCTACTCTGATCCCAAATAAAGTAAAATTTTATTTGGATCAAGAGTAAATGCTAGGCTATATATAAAGTGAGATTTATGTTTATTTCTCTCATTGATGCTCACAGCAAATGTCATAAAAAGTCATGACAGCTTAGTATAGTGTTTTGAGACACTACAAAGGTTCTTTTTCCCCTCCTTCTTCCCCGCCTATTATTCGTATTGTTATTTAATGTGTGTATATGTAAAGTACTGTTTTAGCTTCTTTCTTTATAGTATAAATAGCTGTAACTCTCATGTATTGTCGAGTTTCAATGACGTCTATAATATACTTGTTTATATATAACTCCTTCTAGTCTTATTCTTCTACGCCTTCTCCTTGTTTCCCTTGGTTGTCCTGGATTCCCAGCATTGAATAGTTTGTGGCTTTCAACGTCGTCAAGACATAACAGTCAGCTTAGCTATTATCCTCCAATTTATTCTTCAAACTGGCAGGATTACCATGTTAATTTTCATTTTTGCTTACAATTTACATGTATAAGGTTGTAAATTCTAAACAATTTTTAGAGTGTTATTTTTTTAATTGTTGGCAACATGAGCTATGCTTTATATTTTCAAAAGCACTATTCATTCATTCTTGAAGATATAATATTTACATGTATTCCTAGTGCGTATTCTAATTAAAGATGTAGAGTAAATCTGAAGATTTGTCGGGAAGTTATAAGTGTAAGTCAATACACATAAGTCCGGCCTAAAAGATCCGACACTGATATGATACAAATGCTTTATGTTCCAAAACGATGGTGGATCAATCAATTTCAGGCCAAAAAAAACCACCCACTGGAATGAATAGACATTGAATTGGACGTTTGTTAAATTTACTGTAAAACAATTTTTTTTTTTTAAATCACTTTTTTCGTAATATAATTATAAATTTATGTGAGATTTTAAATATTATTGATTTTAAATTTTAATGTTATTTGTTTTTTTATGAAAGCTTCGTAATTGAAGAATTTTGTTATGTTATTGTATAGCATAGATAGTGATGCTAGATATTATATCAGTTTAAAAGAATCTGGCCATTTTTTCCAGTTAGACACTTTTCCTTTTTTTTTGTCTTGCCATTTTTTCCTTTCCATTTTTTCTGCTGCCACTTCTTCCTGACATCAGTATTTAAGTACTAGTAGTTATGAGACTATTCCAAAAAAAAACCCAATGCCGATTTTGATGAATTCTCTAAAAAATTCCCAATGCGGATTCTAATTCTTTAATATTTCAAAAAAAAAAAAAGCTTTTTCTATCAGGGGCGCCCATAGGATTTTGTTGGGGGAGGAAGGGGGCTTGGTTTTTGGATTTTTTTTTGTAAAAAATCCACAGATATTCTCAAAAAAAAAACACTGTTGTTCACAAAAAATTTCAAAATACATAGCTGTTCACAGAAAATTAACTTTAACAAAAAAAAAAGTTGAAAAACTAAATTAAATTTCAAATATTAAATTTTCTAGTAAAAAGCTAAAATTCCTTAATTTGGGGGGAGAGGGGCTATTTTTTTTCATAACTTAGAAAAGTAATAAATAAAAACCGAGTATTACTCGGAACTCGTCAAAAGCTTGGAACTCCACCAAAGCTCGGAACCCGACAAAAACTCGTTACTCGTCAAATCTTTGGCTTCTCTGTTTTTCTTTTTCGTGCCCATTATAACATGTAAATCTTCCTGGACTGACTTCTTCTCTCTGTGCAATTTGTAATTTATTTTTCCACACAGGCAACAGTATCTAGAAACAAATTGATTTTTGTGAAATGAGTACTCTTAATCCCAGTTTGTTTGAAAAGTAACCTTTGTTTGATTTTTTTAGACTAGTGGGAGGATTCTCTAATGGACATTGCTTTCAATTAAAATGTTTATTAATCACACCCTCAAAATTCCTTCACACACCAGTAGACATAACACAAACTTATAGATTAATGAATATTTCTAAATGCATAAGGGGTGGGGCCGCTAATAAACATAAATTTGAATGGTCAAATTTGATAATCAACCTACTTGCTATTAATTCGATTCGCATATCCCTTGAGATTTAACCTTCAACATAACCCCATGGGATTCCTCTAGCACTTGAAGTATTTCAATATTAGATATTATCTGAGTAACTATCATCATCTTTGTTTAAATAGTAATTACATCTTGAAGTGGATTTATTACTTAAAATTTGAATATGTATTCATATTCGATAAATAATTTTTCTGGAGAAGAAGAATTAATATCTTGTGTTGAGGCCGTGAATAATGAAAAATTTGTCATTAAGAATTTTAATGGTGAAGTTAGTGACCTTTGTGAGTCTAACAGCCATAGTTATCGTTGCAATCTCTATTTGAGCCTGAAGATTGTGAAATAGTCAACCCTGCATCTCTTATACCAGTGATGCCAAGTTTTAACTCAAATTCTTGAAATAATGCCTCTTCATCTGCCCATACTCTATCCAGTAAGAAAATGGGAGAGGGTAAAAAGGCATTGTATATAAGTTTTTTTACAAGATCTTAGAAGGATACAAATATTGGAATTCGCAGTCCATGCAGCAAAAATATACAAAATTACTGGTGGCAATAGCACGACCTCAATGAAACGCTATATGGAAAACATTAATGAAGTCGCTGCTTTGAATTATTTTATCAAAAATAATACCTTACAACCATCAGTTGATTATTATGTCCAGAAAAAAAATAAGTTGTCACTCCCTCGAAAAGAAATCTTTGATCGAAAGGCAGCTATGATTCCAATCACGGATCTAAAAAAGGTATCCATTGTAGGAGGAAAAGGATTTAGAGAATACAGATAAGCATTTAACCCAAATTAGGATCCTCAGTCTCGGGAAAGGGTTACTGAATAGCTTCTCTCTAAGATATATGAAGAGGATAAAATGGTGGTTAAGGATTTAGTGAATAATGCCTCTTTTGTTGCATTGACGACAGATATTTTGTCTAACATTAATACTACGGCATTCATCTCTATCACGACTCATTTTCTAGACAACTCCAGTATTAAGGTACAAAAGTGGATTTCTAGTAGATCCTTTTTGGATATCATAGTCGTGCCAATATTGGTGAACTTTTGAATAACAAGGCAATTGTGTCTGGTCTAATCAACAAAGTTGTGAGTATTACTACTGAGCATGCTCCAAATATGTATTGCGGAGTACGTGAATCAGGTTTGAATACGACATGAATCGGTTGCCTTGAACATAATTTATATTTTATTCTGGACAATGCAATCGAGAATGACAAAGAGTTTAAGTATTTTAGAAAAAAGATAGAAAAATTTGTAACCAAGATCAAAAAGTCTCCTTATGCTAAAAAACAGTTCTTTGAAGCTCAAGAAAAGGTCAGTCAAAGACCTAACATGACAAATCACATGCTGCTTCAGGATGTGCCTACACTTTGGAACTCTTTCTTTCTTTTGTGGTGGAGAGATTTTTAATGCTCATTTTAATAAACTATATCTGTAAATTTATTTTTTATGGATATATTTGATGGTCTGGTACTTAATGCCCTGTGTAAATTGAATGATTTAGTTAAATTATTTTCTAACTAATTAAAAATCTACTAAGAAGCTGTTTTTTTTATACTGACATACCACCTCCAATCGGTAGACCTAAGCATCAAGTTTCAGAACGTCAGATGTTTAAATTTTGTACTAAGCTAAATGTATAATTATATCCATTGGATTCTCCATCTTTCTCTTTGTAACTATGTGGAACGAATTTAAAAAAGAAATTATGACGATCAATT
This sequence comes from Lepeophtheirus salmonis, assembly GCF_016086655.4. NCBI lineage: Eukaryota > Metazoa > Arthropoda > Copepoda > Siphonostomatoida > Caligidae > Lepeophtheirus > Lepeophtheirus salmonis. Next base: position 8,721,954 of record NC_052133.2, on the reverse strand, counting down.
TCGATGATTGGAAAGTTATTGAGGACTTTCTGGAAGTGTTAGGAACTATTTATTCTATTACAGTAGAAGTAAGCCCCGAAAAAAAAGGTCACCGCATCTAAGATTGTCCCACTCTCAAAGTTGTTATTAATTCGGTACAGAGCCCTCAGTGTGGATGGCCGTTTTTCTGAAGAATCATCTGTAGGAAAACTTGTCCGTGATATGTTTATCAATATGGAAAAGTGGTTTTTAACCAGAGAAAGCAATGCTACTCTCTGTAGAGCTACGATGTTTGATCCAAGATTCCATGATTTTGAAAAGACATAACATGAATCATGTGGAAACAAACAAAAAATGGCATTTTTGCTGAATGCAAAAAAAACGATTAAATCCACCATAACCTCAGTTACCACACAGCAGAAAATCAAAGAGATCATGGTTTATGATAAGGATGAAATGCTTTCTGTTAATGTAAAAAAAACCTACGTTTGGGACGATTTTTTCAAAAAAGACATCCTTCCTCAAAATGAACCAACCATCAAAGTAAATAAAGAGTGGCAAAGAAAGCTACATCAACGAGCATGAAGTTAATGAATATGAAGATATTATTGAGTGGTGGACCATCCACAAACGACATATGCCTACTCTTGAAATATCTAATTGTTCAGGGGACATCTGTACTATCAGAATGTATTTTTTCTACAGCTGGACAGGTTCTGACTGAGAAGAGAAATCGACTAACAGACTCCCATGCCAATCAATTAATTCAAATTAATGCAATTTCAGCTCGCTCCACATCACTAGTAATATTAAACAAAAATATTATGTAATTTTCTAACTCATTAAATATGTAAATATTTCTGGAAGGATTTGTAAATTATAATTTTCAAACGTCGCTAATACAGTTAAAAATAATTAAATGAGCCAAAACAATCAATTGGTTAAAATTATCGTTGAAACATAATTACCCTTTCTCATTTGTACTCTAGTTAAAAATGACAGACTATACGTAGAACACACCAGAAATTCATATATACAGAGTGCAAAAGGGAAATTTTCTGCGTCATTAAAATTAATCTTTTTGCGCTAATTAAGGTTTCAGGTAACATGTCAAGCAATGGTCCAATATATGTGTTGTTTTTCTTGTAATTTTCTAGTAAAAAGTAGAAATTCCTTCTCTTTTTGGGGGGGGCTGCAGCCTCTCCAGCCCACACCTTACAGACGCCCCTGAATAATTCCCGAAGAAATCTGGAGTCTTACACTCCGTTTTTATGAGCACACTCACACGAAACTAAAAATCAATATAAAAATAAAATAGGGCATTAATACAGTATATGGATTTAATTAATTTCTACTATTCTATTTAAGATATTCTGAAAATACACATGACTTATGATAAATAATCTGATACTAACAATTTTAGCATCTAGACTATTATGCCTGGATTTATTTGCCTTCAAATAATTTCGCAAATTTCAAATTTTGAAGATTAATTGAAAAATATCGGGGTTTTTTTTGTTTATTTTTAGAAATGGAAGCAATTAACGGATTGTTTATGTTTAAAAAAAAAAAACCAAAAATTGACGTTGTAAACCTGACAATTTTAAGAAAATGGTAGGAGGGATAGTAGCTTAGCTGTCGTGACGTTTTATTAGATAAGCTGTGAGCAACCCTGAGAGAGTTGGAATAGAAGTAAACACAAATCCTGTTCCGTATATAGAAAAAACATTGGCAAGAATTACTCTAATTCAAATCTGAGTCCAACGAGGAATTAAAAGTTTAAAGTTACACATATAACTCCCTCAAAACTCCTCAGTCTAAAGATGAAAATGTGCTTTGTCCTATAATGTTACTATTTATGAGAAAATAGCCTATTAGTAATTTGAGCCTTCTGTTTATGCTGGTTACCATGAAAATAAAGGGTTTTTGAGTAACTGAATCTGAAGGTAGGTCTGAATATGTACTTGTGCCAAGTTTCACATATCCATGATATCGTGTACCATCATATTCTATGTGTTTTTTATTGTCCTTTCTTCCAACATAATAGTACAAATGATTTTTTCATCTGAAGCTTCTTTAGTCTTAGCTTTAACGCATTTGAAAGATCCTTCAGTGAATACAGGGGGGTAATTATTGGTTAAATACCAATTTCTTAATGGTGTTGGAGATGGCAACGCAAAATTAAAGGTTTTTCGTACATATTCATAGGCTCTCATGATATAGAAAACAAAAAAAATGTATTTCTTGAGAATAAGCTTTGAGCTAATGTATTGATTAAGCAATTGATTTGCTTTGCTGCGATAGAAAAATAAATCTGGAATTACAGTTCCATTAAATTCTTGCAAAATTTCATCTGCTCCTTGCTTCGCATACTTTTGCTCTCTTAAGTCATAAATTCCTTCCTAAAATACGAAAATAAATCAATATTAATTTCTGTGAAGTTTCAATTGGTAATATTAATTTTTTAACCTTTATAGAATTAAGCTCCTTCCTATATTTAGAAGTCTTGGCCTGTTAGTTTTTTATCTTTTTTTGGAAGTGCTCCATTCATTCTGCGTGTTCCTGAAATTTCGCTTGTATCGAAACAAGATACAGAATCACTAAAAACACTTTTACATAAGTTTTATTAATCCTACTTTTAATTTGGTAAAATAATATTAAAAAATGACTGTGAAGGGTAATATTCCAAAAATTAATATAATCACAGATATTTCAGAATTCAGAGATCCGTTTTGGTGTATGTGTTCATAGATAAATTCGATTTCAGTCTTCAATTCATTTGTAAAAAAAAATTCAATTTTCCCTTGTGTAAAAAAACAGAGCTCTATGGACAACGCACTCGGGGGAAATTGTTCCCTTGAACTCAATGTGCATAGATTCGCGCCCAATCTTTCCTAGAGAAGGAAATATACATTATGTATATGGACTCCAAAGAAGATTTCGATGTCAGATGGAATAAATGTAATACTCTAATGTTTACTTATACTTAATCAGTGCAACTCTATCTTACCAATTAAAAAAACATTGAAATGCCTATTTATCATCGCTTTCATCAAGAGACTTTATGTTGAGTTCTATCATATAAAAATAAGGAATAATGAGCAGAAACACGTTATATTCTATCCTCTAAAATCATAGGCAGCTGTTTTTTTAAATAAAATTTAATCAATAGTAGATGGCTCGGTACCCCCAGGCCTAGAATATGAACATTGTTAATATTGCCTGTTATATTTTTTTTTTTTTTTTTTTTTTGGGGGGAAATAAAATACTGCTATAAACCTTCTACTTTTAAAATAGCATTAGAGCAGAGAATATATTATAAATATATACAAATTTATTAACATATTTAATTTATTATGCATTTTTAAATCAATTTAGATCAAAAATAGGGAATAATTTTTCTTTTAGAGGGACATTTTAAGACTCTCACGACCTATTAAATAACTAACAAAAAAGGAGAAAAATCAAATGCATCAATCGTTTTTTCTTTTCTAATCGCTATACTTAGTTGTTGTTGTTGTTTTTTTTTTTTTGGGGGTTCTCTCTTTATCGGTCTAAGGAAGGTATATATGCAAAAATGTATAAATAAGCATTATGGTTTATCCTAAAAATACACATTAAAATATTAATAATGAAAAATAGAAACAAAAGCTAAACTTTCAATGGCAATAAAAAAAAGTGAATCGAAACAATATTATTTGATAAAGACAACCATTCCACTTTTCTGGGTTCTACAAGGGTTTTAAAATAAAACTTCCTATTGCAATTTTGTCTCACCACGTCGAAAAAGACGGTGTTCCTTTCCATAGAATCCTTTGAATTGCTGCTAAGGATGAAGGAAATTTCTTTTTCAGAATTAGCCTCTAACATTAATGTGACATCATCGGCATACAACTCAATTATATGTTTTGAATTCCCAAAATCTACTCCAAAACCCGTGAATTTCTTTTAAATAAAACCTACAAGATCATTTAGCGTAGCAACAATAGTAAAGGATTTGAAAGACAGCCTTGCCGACAACTCGTTTTCAAAGCTATAGGATCACCCATAGAGATAACTGATGTTCCATTGAAGAGAAGACCTCTGACTTAATTAAAGTATTTATTAGGAATGAGTTTTTTTACTGCTTTCATGACACGATTATGAAGAATTGAATCAAATCCCTTGCTGAAGTACACAGCAATTTTAGCTCCAATATTTTCCCTTTGCTGTACAATCTCAATGGACGATTGTACATTTCTTGAAATGTCAGAAATCTTTCTTCACTTGAGGATGCCTTTTTGATCCCATCCTATTTTGGAATTTATAATTGGTTCAATTTCAGTTGTGAGACCATCAGAAATAATTCTGCAGTTCTCACTGAGCACTGTAATCGGTCTTCAAATTATTAATGTCTATTGCCACACCTTTCTTATGGATAAGAGCAATCTGGCCTTTGGTAACTGATTTTGTAAGTTTTCCATGGATTTCCATTGACTTACCCAATTGGGCTAAGTAAGAAACTACCTCATTCACGCATTGGGTAAAAATCCTTCCACCCATACTATTGGGTCCAGAAGCTTTATTACCATTAAAATGTTTTTTGATGTATTTGGAAATGAGATATTCCATTAAAATAGTGTACGTTCCCAATTTAGATCGAGGAAAATTTGCTCTATCAACAACAACAAGCCCTTGGAAGCGCTTATGGAAGAGTTTTAAAATTTCTTGTGGATCAGTGATTGTTAGTCCCCACTCAATAATTTTCTTGATTAGTGTCGTCGAGCGATCTTTTTGGACTAAATTTTCTAATCTTTTTGACGTGTTAGTTTCTAACATGGTTTTTTCTTTGTATTCCGTCTCAGCTATCTCTGAGGCACGAAATAGGTTTGTAGTAGTAACTTTTCCAATTGTGTGTAAAGAATGGTTAAAATTATGAATAAAACGTGTTTGTAGTATTTTGATAAAATTTTCGTCCTCCACTGGCCATCTGAGTATTCTAAACCTTTTTTTAGTCCGACTTTGCTCAATATCGATGACGATCAGGATTTAGGATTAGAGCGATAGGTTGCCTTTATTATCTTGTTGAATATATAAAAGGAAGCAATCGCCAAATCTATCCGTGAGGATTTTTTCCCACTTCTCCAGGACATAGTGTCTTCTGAACTAAGAATTATGTTGACATCATGTAACCTTAGCTCCATGATGAGTTTAAACAGAACTTGAAGATTTGGGTAGTGAGCCTTTGAATTATACAAATCTACATTCAGATCACCAATAATAAAGAGAGGATATACATTGCTTTTGCTCGTATTATAATGACCTGAAAAAAGGCAGAACACTTAACATTAAGTCCATAAACATGGAATAATAAAAAATCCTCCATTTAGTGTTGGGACGAATATTTTATGCCAGTCGCTTGAGTTTGATAATTCCTTTACACACTTGGGGTTATCGATTGACTTCGAGACTAAAGACATAACCCACGAAGTCTCCAATCTCCACTGAAAAATAATGGTAATTTGTCGCAATAGTAAAGTGACAGCCAGGTGAACAAAATGAAGAATAAGGGGGTTGTATGTCTTGAAGACAAATAACATCTGGCCTTTCATAGAGCAACCTTTTCATAAAGGAATATCCACCTCTCGTATTTAGCGAAATTATTTTATTCAATCTCATATTCATTTTCTGATCTCTAGAAATCGGTGGTTTGTAAAAACCCTCTATACTTGATTGATATTTAAAAGCCATTGAGGTCTTAAAATATAAATATAAAACATAAGTCTTTTGAATTTTCTTTGGACCTTTCTGCGGTGAAAGACCCAAATTTGTAGGCAATCTTTTAGAGGCTGAACCATACCTCGTCCTTAAAAGTAGGATATGGACAATTCCAGCGTTATGGACGTTACATTCAGAAAGAAATTTGGAAACAAAGCTTAAGATTAAGAAGCTATTGATTTGAATTAGAAAATTGAATATACATTTTTTAGTTACACATATTGGAATAAAGATAAGCCTACAATATGAAATGTTTTGAACCTTTGGATTTTGAGAGAAGTGAAAAATTACCCAGCGTTACGGATGTTACAGAAATGGACAAGCTTTTTGGAATCACTGAACACATGATGGAAACTCTGTAAATTTATCTTTGAAAGACTAGGAATGTTAGTTATCATATTGTATGAAAAGGTTTGAGGTACAAAAAAATTATATTTAGAAAGAATCACAAAACATTGAACTTACAAATGTTACATTTTTTTTGTTATGGATGTTACACGTCTGAAATAGACAAAAAACACTATCATAATTAGGGTCCACATAGGTTTAACTTCAGTGGCACATTTAAAGGGTCAACCCAGTCTGGAGGGCCTACTCTTGTTTAGATATATTGCTTAGTTTAGGAATGTTGATTCTCAGCCAAACAGAGATAACACAATCCTCTGTTGGAAACTGCGAACTGTGGACTGTTCATTTGGTGAAGACAGTTATGGAGAAAGCTGCTGTTAAGTGACTGTGCAGCACCTATATAATGTATTCCTATCTTTTCATTCGTTCTTGCAGAATTACAGAGTTATATCATAAACATAACTATCAACCAAAAGCATATAGTCACACACATTATCACACTCTCACTCAGGGATTTATTATTTGGTTTTATTTGTTGATTTGTATTCCTTTTTTTACAAGCTAAAAATCTAGGCCTTAAGGTATATTAAAGTCATATTGAAAACATATTTTAATTGTGAAAATCAAAATTAATGGAACCAACAACACCTCATTTTTTTGGTTCCCGGACTTTATGGAGACAGTTTTATATCTATATTTTTTATGTCTCCATATAGTCCGTTTTCGGACTATATCGAAACAACAGATTGTTTAAATGGAACAACTAGTTCGAACTCATCGTCATATTAGCTTGTTAGATGAATTTATGGGTTCTAGTGACGTTTTCGCCTTTTAACGTGTTTGTCTTGAGAATATATAAAGGGGACTTACAGCAGAAGGAGGGAGGTGAGAGAAGTGAGGAGTTGGGTCTGCATGGAAAGACATTTCACTCATGGTCATTCGGATGGATGTCTCCTCCGGAACATTCGGATATATGGATCCACATCCATCCATCCTTCCCGTTCCTATGAATATCCCATTCACACGTCTTCTGATACTCACTACAAGGGATCTCGACTCTTAAGGCGAGATCCCTTGAACAAGTGCTTCACTCGATCGGTGGATCTTATAACCTTTAATGGAAGGATCGTTCATTATGCGAATATCTCTTAATGTCATAATTAATTATAGTGACTTCTGATCTCGTTAATCATTGTCCCTACACATAAATTCCTCTACGGAATCATCGTATACTTCTACATATAAGAACTAAGGAGTTCCATTAAACGATAGAAAGACCCGATGAGAAATAGGGAGAGTTGTCATCCTCCATCCAGAGCTCCTTCTTTGAAATTATTGAAATTCAACTCTACTTCGTCTCCTAGTCTAAGAAAAATATTCCATAAAGAGTCCTTCAGAGTCCTTGATGTATATAACGCAGAAATCACTCATCTCTAACACATTTATATCAATTCCATTTATAAGTTGGACTTTTTTATATACAGTCTATACGGATAATTAAGAAGCCTGGAAACTTCAATTTCACGCCTAATTTCTTTATTACTACTCAGCCTCTTTTGGCATTGGAAAATAAGTGCAAGATCATTCTAGACTCATAAAGATAATGTGCTTGTCTTTTCTGGATATTTTGGTCTACAAAGCATTTTCTATTCTGATATGACATATAAATAGTTATTTAGAACTAGAGAGTTCCACAATAAGAAATAATTAACAAATAACAATGAGTTTCATTTCTCATCCATAGCTCCTTCGTTGAAACTCTTGAATCCTGTTCCTTCCAAAGTCGACTATTTTTTCCGTCTCCTATTCTGAGAATAGTATTTCATTGTTAAGAATCTTTCAGTTTCCTTGATGGATATAATGCAGAAATCCCTTGGAAAAAGGGGAAGTCAATCTTAGACTCTCAATGAATATGCACCCTTTTTTCTCGATATTTTTGTCTGCAATACTTATTATATTTTGATACTACATCTGTATAAATAGATTTTGTGAAATGTTGAGTCCTAAGTGATTATGTGATAAAAAAATATAAGTGACTTCTTAACTTCTTGCAATTTTGAAACTTAGTATAACTTAATATATATACATAATTCGTAATAATAAAAAGATACCATTTAAAAAATCTGGGTCAGGTGAATTAATTTTAACAAAAAAAAATGAACTAATTAGCAATATCATAGTCAGAAGTCACCTCGACGGAGAAACTTTGGGAATTTAATCTCACGAGGAAATTTGGATAAACCTAGTGGACACCTGAGGCAATGTGAAGGTCCCTATGATACAGTTCCAAAGTTCTTATTGCTATGATTGTTATGTTCACTAGCAGTTTGACATGAGGGCCTATAAAAGATACGAACAAAATGATTTACATCGTATTATATGTACACTAGTTAGTTTTAATTAGAAGAAACTCTGCTTAAAAGCAATCCATAGGAAGGCATCTTCAGAAGGAGACGAATCCTAATGGAATATGAGACACAGGATAGAAATTCAATCGAAGAAAACTTGCAATTTGAGCTGTTCTATTTGATAAGAAACTTACTAACATGTTCCCAACTCGCATGGGTATGCAGTAAACATGGGCATTCATCCATCCATCCAGGGAACTCTTGAGGGAGTTGATCTCAATCTAGGGATTGATGAATTATGCCTGAGCAGTAGAGTAAATCCTGTATTGATCCTTCCCCATGAAGGATCCTCGACATGGATTATGTATTATACGTGTTGTTGTTTTTTTTAGTGATATATTTTATCTCTTCCCCCCCTTGAAAAGAAGAAGAAATAATCATTATTAGGCTCTTTACTCCATCCATAAGATGCATTCCATAAAGTACTGAGACATCTTTTACTAAGTAAAAGATGTCTTTGCATAAAGTAATCATTCTACCTACATTTATTTATAAATACAGTAATTTTATCATGATTGATCTTATATGTATAATTATAGCTATGTCGACATGTAACAACCGTAACCCTCGGAAATAACAAAAAAAAAAAGGATTCAAGACGACAATTGTTGCTAATATGTCATCTTCATAAAAGTTAGCATAGCTTGGAAAATTTGGTTGGCATTGCTTTTAAAATGCATGTTTTATTACAACTTTTCCTAAAAAACGTTGTGGACGTTGCATGAGTTATCCCATAAACAAGTATCATAACAGCACGTTCCACCAACCAATGGAAAGACTTAAAGTACATAACTAATTTACATATTGACACAGTTGCCCTTCCTGATGAAAAGTAAGATTTTTTTGATTTTTTTTTTTGCCATACTGGCCATTAAGAAAGTCATACAATTTTGTTCACTGAAAAATAAATGTTTACAGTATTGGGTCTCATAATTGTTGTGAGAAAACATGTATTTGCATGAATATTGTAATCAGATGTATTTTGTATCTTGATGATACATTTTAAGTGGGTTTTTGTTATTAATATGGCATAATTACAAGTGGAGCTCTCTTCTTTTTTTATATTTAAGTTCCACATCTTCATTTCATGGATAATTTTTTTGATAATGCTCAACCACATCTCCAAATTGCTTGAACCATTCAAACAAGCTCTAACTTCCTTCTCCCTTTTAAAGGTGTTGTCCATTGTGATCGTGACCCGTTTTTTCTTATTAATACTAAGTTTGTCAATTTCTTTTAACCTTTGTTTTACATTGACAAAGTTTCCTTCAATATTTTTAACTCTTTATGGGTGTATTTTATTGAGGTCTTCAATTCTTCCCATTACATCAATAGGATACTTTGAATAGAATCCAACTTGATTCATTCCAAACTTTGGATTCATTCCAACTATTTAATGTTCTTTAAAAGCGAACAGAATAGCCATATTGTATAAATCAACATCTTTTGGTCCTTCAACGCGAAAAGACTTATCTTCAGTACCTTCAATCATGATGACAAAGATCTCCCATTTAAACCTCTTGTCCCAGTCAATAGTTTTCCTTTCATTCATCTTCCAGTCCATTCCTTTTTTAACTGCTCTCGAGTAAAGTATGCGAGGTGTTACTTCTTCCTCCCTTCAGACGCTTGAGGCGGTCTGGCGGATGCTCAGCATACTTTTTCATATGCAATAAAAAGAAGATAACTCTTCTCTCACCTTTTAGATGATCATACATGTAAATCCTTTGTGATTTTTCGCCTGCCCGTTAATTTGTAATTGGAAGTATTGATAAAGTTGATAATTTTGTAGAAAAAAACGAGTGCAAGGAGAAGGGGGAAGAAAGACTTATGGTATCATTGTTTAAAATACTGATGTGATTATCCGCTGCCTGCTTTATTATGATTTTTGAGGGTATAACGAAAGTATTTATATGTAAAATGTTTAATGAAGATATACAACGTATAATGACTTAGACGTTTTTTTTTATCCCTTAGAGTAGATTTGAAAACGTCACACTCCATGAAATTGTAATTCATTATGAACCTTATTCTGAGAATAATAGCTAATGAAACGACAAAGTAGAGTATTTCGAAGTATATTTGAAGTTCCAAGTTTAAAAAGAAGGCTTAAATTAAATATAATCTACACACTAAAAAATAAACCATCATACATTTATGTTAAATATACAAAATTAAACAATTATAATCATATAACTAATAATAACAATAAATTATAAATACAGAATATTGAAATAATAGATTGATCCAAATAATATTTTCTTGTTCTGACATCGGAATTCAGTTGAATATATGATAACTTTAGGCTGCAAAACACAAGTCAGACGTGGTATTTAATCAGACAGATCATCACCCTTTTTTCCTCATGTGGAAGTTGCTATATACAATTGTGCACAGGATAGATATATCTACCGATAAGATCTAAATAATTATTAATAATAAAGTAAATGTTAAAATCATAAAATTAGACAATAAATATACTAAGAAAAAAAAGTTAGAATTAAATCCATCCTAAAGATTTAGTGCAAAAGCTAATTATGTAGTAATCTCCTGCGATATTACTCCTTATTAAGGCATCAAAAAAGATTCCCCCCCCCCGTTATTTATGCTTGTATTGTATAACAACATACTATAATCATGAAGGATACGCACAATTGCTAATTATAATGCTACACCCAATGTAACTACCCCCGTTATTGTGACCATTTAATCAATTCTTTTTGCCTTTTATGAGTTTTCTGAATACCATTTCTTGGGGCTTATCAACCATAGCTAACCCTTAGGTGATAAAAAAGTAATATTTATTGACTATGTAATATTGGAAAACCTAATGATCATACCCAAGTTTTTAAGTGAAGAAACTAGTCTCAGACAAACTAGTTGCGAACCATCCAAAGCTACTACCCCGTTGTTGTGACCATTTAAGCACTTGTTTTTGCCATTTAATGAGTTGTGTATCATAATTTTTGATAAATTTAGCTAAAATGGAATCATATTTTATGATTAAATTTTAAAAAAAATGAATACTTTCTGTTAGATGGTACAAAATTCAGAGTTCTATTTCGTAATTTGATGTGGATGCCTCTAAACATGCTGAAAATTACCTTAACTTCACAATTTACAATGGGGGTATTTCTATAAATGACATCATCAGTGCCGTATGTCAGGAAGATTTTTCGGTCCGCTTTACAAGGGTGAACGGTTGATTTTCAGTGGTGAACGTGGGATATTTAAACAGGGCAAATGCTACAGCATAGATTAAATCTTACAAGAATATCGTCCAATGGACTGTCTGACCATTATTTTCTTCAGGCAAACATTGGGAAAAATAAAAGGAAAAGGAAAAACTCTAGACGGAAAGTCAATGCCGACCTATTCATAAAGGAAGGAGTATAATGGAGTATAAAATGCACGGTGCAAAAATGAGAGAAATTTTTTGAACTATACAATTAAATCAAACAATTTAAACCTCCTTAAATATTTTTTAAATAATAACGGATGAAGATAATGAACGAGATTATAATATACCATGAAACGGTTACATCGACAGAAAATAAATTATGTTCACAAGTCTTGATGTTCTTAACTCACATGTATACGTGGTGATGTGTTTGACAAAAATGCATGTGTTCTTTATCATGATTAGAAGAAGAAGTTTTTCCTCTCTTTCCTTGACGCAAAGGTGTCAATCAAACTGTCCATGTCTTCATGGAGCGCCTTGTCCGCCATCACCCTGTCCATGTTCAAGAGGGTGAGGGAGGAGAGCCTCTCCTGGTCCATGGTGGTCCTCATGTGGTTCTTGAGCCTTCTGAGACAGGAGAATGACCGCTCCGCCTCACAGCTGCTGACGGGCATCGAGGCCAGGATAACGATCAGCTTGTATAGCTCCGGCATCAGGCGGAACACTCCCGAGCTTATTAACTCCGCAGCAATTTGTGACGAAACCATGTCTTCTGTGTCAATATCTGCCTAGAAAAACATAAATTTTAAACATATAATGCAAAATGAAACATTATAATATTAACCTTGAATTGCTGGAAGATTGCATGGTCTGACTGGAGCTGCTCGAGTTCAAGTCTGTAGTGCTTGGCGACACGCTCAATGACACAGGTCTCTACTTCACTGTCATTGACGGTTGCAATGAGATCCATTGTGATGTTTGTATCGTCAGTGGCAAATCTGATCTCAAGCTCTAATACAATCTTATTGATTGCAACATCGAAATGTGTTTCACGGAAGTAGGATTCAGTTGTTCCTTTCCACTTTATTCTCCTTGGAATCTTCGCCTCCTTGAATTCCAAATCAATTGAGTCCTCCTGGTCAAATACTGATTTCATGTCAGACGACTTCAACTCAGCAATTTTCCTGATTGATGCAAAGATTTTCTCATTCTTAAGATCTTCAAGAGTCCTAATCACTAGGTTGACGTGTTTCCGGGCCTTTGTTAGGTCAACCTTTCTGCCTTGAAGTTCATCTGACAAGCTAGATGTGTATCTGAGGAGTGTCTTCAACAGTTCAATGCCGAAAACAAATTCGTGACTAAAGATGCTGTTGAGCAGAGAAGTTGCTGTTGAACTCGACAATGTATCTTTATCTTTTCTCATTATTATGAGGGTCTTCATGATTCTGACCATCCCTAGAGATACAGCGTGTACAGCATCGTAGCGGAGACTCCAGCGGGTAGCAGACTGGTTCTTCAGGGTCATCACCTTGACATGCTCCTCATCTTTACTTGTTATCTTCACCGGCATGTAGATTGCTGACCTCTTTGGTGACCCTTTAATGAAGTTGTATAAAATTTGTACTGTCCCCATTGTATTTCTCAACAGGGTTATATCTGAGAGAAGATCCTTGACTACAAGATTGAGGACATGGGCGTAGCAGTGGATGTAGACACACAGTGGGGCTGCTTCCTTCCACCTGGCGGCAAGACCCTTCTTGATGCCACATATTTTGGAGGCACTGTCCGCGGTCAGGGAGACAGTGTGGAGGGGTTTAAGGCCAAGATCCTTGACAGCCTCGTGAAGCTTCTCAAACAAATATTTGCCGCCAGTCTGGGTAACTTTTACAAACTTGAGGAAGCTCTCTTTCTTGATGCCTTCACTCGTCAGATATCCCAGTGACAGACTGAATTGCTCCGTGTTTGACATATCTGATGTCTCATCAACAATCACAGAGAACCAGTAGTCATCATCGCCGGCACAAGTCTTGACATCTTTAATTATATTTTCGTCACATTGGATGCTATAATCTCTATCAGCTCATTTTGGATGTCAGGTGAAGTCCATTTGGCAAAACCTGCCCCAGCTGAACCAAATTTTTTGACTTTGGCCTCCAGTTTATCTTTGAGAATATGATTGTCGTGTGAACGCAGGGACAAAAGCTCCAAGAAGTTTCCTCAATTGTTTTCATTAGATTCCGTCAACTTTTTTCTTGTTTCGGAATCGCCCCTAAAAGTCAATCCTTGCTTTGCGAGGAACCCAACAGTTTGGAAAAGATACCTCAAATAAGATCGCCACTTCACGACTTCCTCAGCATGTTGAGACTGAACATGGCCGAGAACCGAGGTATTCTTTCTCTTTGATGTGAGGAAATTGATCCACTTTTCCATCGACAGTTTGTGTTTTTTGTTGTTAGAATGAACTTTCAACGAGGAACTGTTTTTCCATGTTTTGAACTCAAATTTCCCAAGGTTGGAAATGGAAAATTTGGAACAGGCGAAACACTTGGCTGACTTTTCAACCTCGTCATATTCTAGCCACGGGAACTTACGGAACCAATCATATTGAAAGTCTCTGGAGTATTTGTCATCTATCTGAGGACTGTATGTTTGTAACTTGGGTTGTAGGGGATGATCTCTCTCGCCTTTAGGCACAGTTTCCCGCTCAGTCTCCACTCTGGTTCTGGTCTGGATGTCCTTCCGCTTTGGCTCCCGCCCGGTAAGTATCGGGTCGCCCAGCTGGCTCGTGAAGACGACAGGGTACTCTGGGCCTCCGTCCACAAACTCCATCTCCTCAGTCTTGCTGTTCTCACCTCCCTGGACATTGTCGCTAGTCTCAGAGTCCTCTGCAGAGGGAATATTGTTGTTGTTGACTACAGAGAGCTGCTCGGGAGAGAAGATTGGTCCGATATCGAGATTAGGAAGTCTTATTCCATGAGAAATCCGTCCGCTGGGGTAATTTGATGAGTCGCCATTATTTTCTGTGTCTGCAGTAACTTTCTCTTCAGCAGAAACGGACTTAGATCTTGGTTCAGGCAGTAAGGCCTCAACTGGAGCAGGGTCATTGGGACAGGAGGAGGCAGTGACTGAGGATGAGGATGTAGCAGAGGAAGTTTTCTTAACAGCAAAGTTCAATGTTTTCTGCTTCTTATGATCAATTTTCACTTTATACTTGCAGCTGGGGTCATTCTTATGGAGTTTAACTTTGTGATCATTAAAGTTGTCCTTCTGTATTTCCTTCTGACAGATAGAACAAATCACCCACTCTCTGTTAAAATGCGTTTTCCACTTCCCGTGATACATTTCTGATAATTAATAAATTACTGCAACAATCCACTCTAAAAAGTACATAACTATTATTTATGTCCCTTTTAAGCAGTAATAATTTAATTTATCTTGTATTCAATGAAACAAATTCTCACGCTCTTAAATATTTCAAGAGTACTCCATACGAAAAATGTTGTGTGCGTCTTTTTTTTTTTTTTTTTTTTTTTTGGCTGTAATGTACTTCACATTTGCAACCAGTAACGTTAAACGTAATATCTAACTCAAATATCCACTCAATGTGAAGTACTTTAAATCCCTACGAAAAATGTTGTGTGCGTCTTTGTTTTTTATTTTTGGCTGTAAAGTACTCTTGAAATAATTGCAGTAATTTATTAATTATCAGAAATGTATCACGGGAAGCGGAAAACGCGTTTAATATTCAAAGGTTCAATCATTTATATTTATAAAATGACAGGCAATATTTGAAAGAGATATTACGGTAAATTACAGGATTTGAATTCAAATTTCTGCGATTAATTGAGATACCCGAGAGTGTTAACTGTAGTTTAAAACCTCTGTTTTATCTATCTTACTTAATTTGGGCCCAATATTGTCTTAGAGATATAATTTATTAATTTACTAATTCTATAAATGTGCCGGTGAATTTTGGCTACTTTAAGTACAATTTGTGGTGCCTCCGAAGGATTAATCAGAATCATTTTTTCATTTAAATGAACTATAATTTGTTGGAAAATGTATTCCATGTTCAATTTTGAGAAAAATTATCTAGCTTCCTTTTGGGTGGACGTGCTACAAATATGTAATTTTATTATAATGACTCAGTACTATTATGAGTTGGTCATAAGTTACATCTATATAATAGATTTTAATAATTAATTAATCTATATTTACATACCTATATGATTGGTGGACGGTTGAGTAAGGTTTGTTTTTTTGGTCCGCTGAAGCGGACAAAGCGCAATACTGACGTACGGCCCTGGACATCATTACCAACATCCTCCATTAATTAATGATTGTTCCTGGGGAAGGGAAGAATTTACCCGTGTATTTCTCCATAAATTTTATGAACGTAGGATAATTAGCAATGGATAAGGTTATATTGCATACAATAAGCATCTTTGTGAGATCAAAGTTAAAGTCTGACTTGATGTATTCCTCGTTAACTTGATTATATAGATGAATATCCAAACTCTTGATATGAGATGAGGATAATGAGTGGCGTGTAATTCTAGACAGGGGTCAAAAGGTACATTTATGTCGATAAATCCGACAAGCCATCTGTTTCTCATCCGGTAAGTATTTTCCAAATTCCTGGGCCTCCATTTTCAGAAATCCAGACAGAAGGCGACGTCCTTTTAGGCATTTATTCAGTTCTCTATTGACTATCAGCATCTAATATTATATTAATATTGAATGAAAAAGGCGGGAATGATAAAGTTCTTGATAGAAGAAGATGTATATTATTTAATCAATGATGCCATAAGTATTTCTTCTCTTCTCCTCGCACGTTTTTGTATTCTTAATAAAAAAAATTATCAACCTTAAGTATAGAGAACGAATTTTCTTTTCTTAAGCTGTTATAATTATTTTTTAATTCCTGAGAAGGTAACTTCCCCTTCTATTTGTGAAAACTGCCAAGTGATAACGATACAATGGATTAATTTTTAAATATAACACCAAACTGATGAAATTCAATTTAAACTCATGACACACTGTTCAACTATTGAATTTCATATATAACGATCAAACTGAAAATAAGTATCCAACAAATAAAAAATTAAGATCACGCACTGGTCAAAAATTCAGCAATGGATATCTTTATTAAAGCTAAATTAAATCCACTAAGTGTGAAGAATAGTTATAGTTGTCTCTTTGCACTTTCTCAATGACATATCAAGATTTCCAATGTAAAGACCTTTTTCTCCAGGTGGCTTATAAAAGTCCAAACCTCTGCCAAGGATGAAAAACCATCCATTGTTCAAACGAATCTCTCTATCATGAATAGTATTTGAGTATAATATCGATAAAACTATTCTTTGGCGCTTCAAACTACGAGTTATTTCTGAGAGCAAGGACTTTTGTGTTTCTTGGCCGTCGACATTTAGTTTAGTAGTTAATGTAATCTTTTGAAGATTGGGACATGTTTTGACAAGAAATTCACAAAACCCTAAAAAAAGACGAATCTAGGGATGGAATGTACAAATAGAATCATTTAAAAAAACGCTTAGAAAAGTAATCTTTATTACCTGATGAAACTTTTGAATATATGCATCGTTTATATAAACTTCGGTAATAAAATTGTCCATATAATTAGAAAAAAGACTTTCATAAGTGTGGCCAGTTTCCCCATCCCTTATTTGAATTTGGGAACTTCTGTTCTGCGTACTAGAACTATCAATAACCACAGATTTATATAAATTATTATGATTTTGTTTTTCAAACCTATCGTTTATCCCTTGTATTTCTCTCTTTATTTCTTCTATCTTATTGACATATACTCTTCTTGACATTTTATCAATATCGGATACTACAAACATGGAATTATTATTATAATTGTATAAATTATGAACACCCAATGGAAATACTTACTTGTGCTTAACCATTCATAACAATTAAGGGCATTATGGAAGTGATGAAGAGCCTCATACCAATTTTCATTGTTTTTCAGGTGATGTGCTTGATTATAATGATAATTGGATGACTGAATTCGATCCCTTACTTCCTTGGAACTATTTGCACCCATCGCTATAATATACTAGGGTTTACTCATTTAAAATATATAATTAATAACTAATTGATAGTGTTAACTGTTACTGAATGACACAAGGATTTTAGAATTGTTATCTGTGTCCTCCGCGTTTACTCTCTTCCAATCTACTTTGTAACTAGGTGAGGTAAAAATAGTGATGTAAATTTGTTAGGCGCTCCGTTTTTTTAGAATTATTTTCCTTAGCAGTTATCATTATTATTTAATTTCAAAAAACTAGTGAATAGTGTTGTGCTGGTACTTATTTAGGACTGAGGACCACGGTCTAGTCCGGTCCCATCTAGTCTAGTCCATTTTGCCGCTCTTTACAGAAGATAAAATTGATCCCTCGTGACTAATCTTAATACATATTTCTTATATCTTATTTGTTTTAATAAACATTCGATATTTTAATGAAAAATTCCAAGGCCGATAGTTGAGGACTGGTGCCAAGGACCGACAGTTCGATGGCCCCAGGACTGAACTGTACCAAAAAAATATGGACCAACACAACACTACTAGTGAACTTCCTTTCATAAGCAGATTCAATTATATTTAAAATCTGATTGAACATTCATATGTGCTCATAAAAGACGGAGAGTGCCCTTGAGACTTTGTTGTGGAATTATAATTGTAAGTCCTTGTTGGACTCAGAGTAGAATTAAGGATACATATCGGAGTAATTCCTGTCAATGTCCCTGTTGATTTACTTCTCCCCTCCTCCCTTGTCACAGCTGATTGTAGCTGATTTCCTCCAAAACATTTTTCATGTTATTGTCAAAAATCTTTAGTCTTATTCCATCTTCTTTTTCTTCCCTAAACCTTATAAAAAAAGTCTGCAATGATACATAGCAACAAGAATAGAAAATAATTCTTAAAATTTTACGTTCTTTATTTTTCGTTTTATATGAAGTAGTCGTTTGTTAATCAAAAAATTCTTTTTTATACGAATCCTATTTTTAGCAAAATCAATTCATTGGTTTGGCTTTGATTCTCGGACACACAGACATTTGAATTTAATATATACCAAATTAAAATCTGACACTTTGAATTTTAAACTTCAATAATATATAATTTATTAATTAACAATAGAATTTCAACACAATACATACTATAAATCAATGTGTGTCTTAGCTTTCTTAATCATTAATGTAGCCGTCCTTAGAAGCCAAAATTGGCTTCCAGGGGACAGCGGAAGGTATGTCGCCCACTAAAGATATATTCCTCTGTCATGGCGTCCAAGTGTTAGATGACAGTGGCTTTGACAGCCTCAGTGTTTAGAAGACGGACACTGAAGGCCAACCCCCTCGACTACACCCAAAATGTGTAGTCGAGGGGCACCATGAGAGGGACTACATCTCCAGTGGGTGGCAGGCCTTCCGTTAAGGGCGGCTACATGAATGATTAAGAGAGCTCCGAGAACATCTATTTATAGTATTAATTTTGTTGAAATGCTACTGTTAATTAATAAATTACGTCGTGTTGAAGTTTAAGATTCAAAGTTTTCAGATTTTAATGGACCACTCGGTATTTCAATCTTCTGGAATTGCCAGAGTATAACAAAGAGTAAAAGTAATTATTTGGGATGAATGTACAATGTCACACAAGGGGCATCTTTAAGCGAATGATCACGTTCCGATCATTACGTGACATTAAAAGCAATGACACTCTCATGGGACCATGGTCAACTCTATGTGATATTCTAACGTGTTGAAAGTCCAAATAATATATTCCCTCAAATAGATTATACCAAAAACGTTGTAGATGAAAAGATTAATAGGTATACTTTGTCATGGAATTCTAGAGGATTGGAATAATCACGCATAATTTGTATTTCTAGAAGGAGTGCAACAAAAAAGGAAATTAATTTGTAGTATCTTTCTTTTTTTTCACCATATGAAGAAGATAATAAATACCTAAGACTGTATCAATTCCTTTTTGTAGTGGCAACCTGAACATTATTTTTCGATTTTTCAAAGCTGGTATCGTTATTATCTAATTCTATAGGAGGGAACATATAAGTATTGGTTAAATAATATTTATTTTGTTTTGCATTTTTGAAATAATTTAAGCGAAGATAGGCGATAATGTTTACTTCAGAGGGAGAAGTTAGTTAGACAACAACTACCTATAAAATAATGAACAAAAAAGAAGAAAGATTACA
The DNA here is from genome assembly GCF_016086655.4 of Lepeophtheirus salmonis. Taxonomy (NCBI): domain Eukaryota; kingdom Metazoa; phylum Arthropoda; class Copepoda; order Siphonostomatoida; family Caligidae; genus Lepeophtheirus; species Lepeophtheirus salmonis. Next base: position 8,702,047 of record NC_052133.2, on the reverse strand, counting down.
CGCAACAACTGTTTTTCCTTTTCTATTCCTGGAAGGTAGTTGTTTCGTTGCAAACACGCCAGCTTTAGATATAACTAAGAATGAGAAAATTTCCTAAATCCTCATGAGTCTAAATCAAAAGGAAATGTATAACTTGACAAGTTTGACAAACAGATCACTATATAAACTATAACGGTCCTTAGTGTTGTGTCGGTCCAGTCCAGTCTCAGGACTAATCCTATCCATCCTTGGGACCGAATCTTTGGACTGCCAATATTACAACTGACTAAAAAGAAAAATAATAATGTTGAGTCACATCAACGAGGCCCAGACTTTATAAGTTTTTAGGACTGAGCAGTGTAATGTATTCGTGTTTCCTTCCCCCTTGTTCTCTTCTTTTATTTTCTTGTATGTATATATATGTGTAAAGTACAGTCTTTTACCTCATTTTAAATATAAATAGTCGTGTATTTTATGTATGTATCAGAGTAGGTTAATGTATTACTAAGAATATAATTGTTCCTATTAGACAACCTTTGTTTTATTCCTCCACGTCTTTCCTCTCCTCATTTCTCTCGGTCATCCTGGATTCCTTGGTTTAAATAGTTTGCGTCACCTCAACCTCGTCAAGACACAACAGCAGGATGGGAAAAAATTCTTCAGTCCTAAATATAGAGTGAAACAACCATTGCTACCAGGCCACTCGTTATTATTTACTCAACTCTATTATGCAATTTTTGAGAAGTTAAGTCATTTTTTTACAATTTTCCTATGAGCAATGTTGTAGAACGCATAATTCGCTGTCGATTTACGATGTCTTCATTCATGGAGTAAATCGTCTTGATCGAGGTCCCAGTCTGCTCCCTGATGGCCTTTAGGGGCAATCCAGCGCGAAGGAGCGCTGCTATTTCAGTCCTCTTCTCCTATACTGTGTTCTCATGGTTGCGACAAGGACAATGTTTTTCTTAGCAATCGAGAGCTAATCACGTGTTATACAACATTGATCATGGGAAAATTGTAAAAAATGACTACCTCTCAAAATTTTCAAAATAATAATAATTTTTTATAGTCAAAAGCTATAATAAATATTCTTACATTCTGGAAGGAGGAAATATGTATTAGTATAATGTTACCACTAGTATGTGAATGTCAAAAGTAAGACATAGGATTTTTTGGAGAGTTATATGTTTAAGTCATCTTTGGACTCAGTGTAGAATTGAGAATCAACAACCGAGTAATTCCTGCCTAGATACAGAGTGGGATTTGTGTTTATTTCTTCCTCTCATAGCTACTTGCAACTAATTTAATGAAGCGTCATAACAGCTAAGCTCCTTTCATCCCAAATATTCTTCAAGTTGTCAGGGTGACCACCACGTTCATTTTGGGTTTTTTTAACATAGCGATGGATATCATTCTTTTCGTCTATGATAATCATTAGTGTGTCATAGATGAAGAGTAACACTAACAATTTGTTGCGGAGTAAGTCCTTGTGGTACTCTGAGAAGAATTGAGGATCGATACTGGAGTAATTCCATCCTATATGTCCTTGCTAGATACAGAGCGGGATTTGTGTTTATTTTCTTCCTCTCACGAATACTTGCTGCTGACTCCTCCAAACGTTCTTCAAACTTTTTTTTGATCGATTAGGGACAAGAAAAGTAGGATAATTAAAGGGAAATCTCTTTTTATTTCCACTCTTATAGTTAATTTTATCTTGAAAGTAATCTCCATTGGATACAATACATATATGCCAACATTTTTTTTATTTTTTTTCAGTCCTCCAAAAAAAAATTATAGACACTTTTTTCATGGTCTTTAGTTCCTTCCACGAACTTAGTTTTAGGGATTCAATAGACTAAAAACTGGTTCATCGGAGTAGTATTTTAAGTTTGGGTAACAAAAAAAAAGTCACACGGAGCTAAATAATGTGAATATGGAGGTTAATTCATGGTATTTATTGCGTGTTTGGCTTTGAATTCGCTCACAATTGTAAAAATCGTGGAGTACTAGTAAGATAGACAGATCACGCTCAAACTTGGGAGCATAATGAAAGACAGTGCTAAGGACCTAGAAAAAAAATAACTTTAAATCCCTTCAGCTCGGGCAATTATAATTAAAAACTCCCGGGACTTTTTCGACAGTCATTTTATTTGTAAGCCTAATTTTGACATCCAATAGTTGACCATTTTTCTTAATATTAATGAAAAAATGGTTTTTATTGTTATAAAACTTTGTAGTTTAAACCTCAAAATGGCCGAAGTTACATAAAACACTGGATTTGATTCAGTAAAAAGAAAAACTAATCTATTCACGACTCAATATATTTCAAAAAAGCAATACAAATAATGAGTAACAAAAGGATGTGAAACCCCAACTTGAAAGAAAAACTCAAAATAATTATTCAGACCTACAGATGTCAGTCAATCCATTTGTGTATCCATATTCCGAAATACTAACAAAGTGATATAATTACTAACTTATATATATACAATTATCCTTTGTTGCCTCACCATCCGGATACATAATTAAGTACTTCAGTAGAATCGATTGTTCTTAGATTTTCCTCCACCATTTTTTCCATTCCTCGAATCTGGAAAAAAAATATGAAAAAAGGTCATAATGACTGATCTTCTATATTAATAAAGCAAAAATTGCCTGTAGAGCACTCATTCTTAAGAATGAGCGTGTGTGGCTATAGGTCAGCACTTCATATTAAAAAAGAAATGGGGAGTATAAGAAGAACTAGTACGGATGAGTTAACTTGAAACACTGTTATTGTTTAAAAGGTACACGGTATAAATAAAACATAATATCAGATTAAGCAACTAAAACCAACAAACTAAAATTGAGGATCCTTCAGTACCTCCAGGAGAGTCTGGGACTAAAAACATGCAATAAAATAATCTTAAATTCCTGACGCAGAGTCTTAAAATAATAAAATTGAAATGCTATTAATATTGTTTATCCCATAACATTTTTTATCAAATAATTGATATGATCACGTCTCCCTCTAATATATAGTTTGCCACCAATCTTTGTATAATATAATCAATTATTCTTTTTATTGAAATACCTACAAAATTATCCGTACGTCTGGATTGAAATTAATAGAGGCCATGAAATTGGAGCTAACTACCACATGACAACAAAAAATATTTTGTCAAGTATGTCGCTGTAAGTACCATCATCCAGAATCAAACGACAATTAATACCCTTGTCCCACATCAAGAACATGAGTACATATAAACAACATCTAACTCATGATGATTCTGGCAACTCTAACTTTAACTTTTATTTGGTATATATACAGGGTTACCCATAAGTCTTAGGACAACTTCGAGAACTAAATAATACACAAACATTTCTTTGTCGAAACATATTTTTATACCATTGCAATTTCCTTCAAAATTAGTGCCAGTCTATTCCACATGGGCACCATTTGCGGCAACTATAGCTTTGAGACACTTTGGAACTGCTTGACACGCTGTATGGATATTCTCCTACAATAAGTTGTCCCATGCAGACACTATGGTGGTCTTCAAGTCGTCGACACTCTGGTAAAAAGTTCAACTAATCTCACTCTCCAGAATGGACTATATGGAGAAGTCAATTACGATGAGAACTGGATAAGAAGGGAACCACATTTCCTTGCTTCAAAAGTGGCCTTGGTAATGGCCTTTCGCCCTTTCCCTTCCAGATTCAGCGAAATGATTGGCACGTTCGGGTTCATGAAGTTGTCATTAGATGCTATAGAACACGTTTTAGAAAAAAAAGTTTGTTCAACAAAAAGCGAAGGTTGAGGTTGCATTAATCATATTCAACAAAGAGAATTAAAATTAATAAAAATATACACCAGTCTAGGAGAAATATTAAGTTGAAGTTGCTGTCCTAAGACTCATGGCTCACCCTGAATAATTTATATTTGTCGCTATAATTTGATTAATCCATTTGTAATATTTAATATTATTAACTTAATATATCGTATTATTTGTCATCATTAATTTCTTATATTTTCTGTGTATAACTTCTAATATCAATTATAATTAATATTATTTGTAATAGTTAATCGTTTTTTCGTTCAGTTTTATTTCTATTTTACACTTAATATCACAAATATATGTTGTAATATCAATTTACAAGTAATCTACTGCTCCGCTTAATGTGATAAGTATTAGTTTTTGATACCTCATTCTATAACATATCATATTTGCGACTTTAAGGGACCTCAATTTAATATATCTATAATATAAAAATATGGAAGTTTGTTTAAGAGCTTCACAAAGTAAATCAAGTATTCCGGAATTTGATAATTTCAATTACTTTTTATGTTAAACCTCTTACAGAAATTACTTGAAATATTGAGGATTCTCATTTCTAGAGTAAAATCACGTGATATCCTATCCTCCAAAACTATAACATCATAGGCAGCTGATTTTTTATTAATAAACTTCAATCAATAATACCACATGTCTCTCTCCCACCATTTCCTCATACTCGCCAATAAATTTACATTTACAGATGTAACAAGAGCTGACATTATTGTGAGGAAAAAAAGAAGGTACTACAGAACTAAGGCCCTTGTTAATATCAACTGCCTTTTATATGATTTTGAGGTGAGAAAATGAATTATTGCTATAAAGAGGAGAACCACCTTCTACATTTAAAATAGCATTCGTACAGGGAAAATATAGTAATCATATTTCAATTCATATATATTTTTAAAACAATCAACGCCAAAGATTGGTGATGATGCTTACTTCAAAGGGGGAAGTTATCACTATGACGACTTATTAAATAATGAACAACAAACTTTTTCCTTTTCTATTTTTAAGGGTAGTTTTTTTCATGTCAACTCTGGATATAAATAAGAATGTGAAAATTGTCTAAATCCTCATGAGCGTAAATCAAAGAGAAGTGCATATATTGGCAAGTTTGATTAACAACATATTGGCAGAAAGATCACTACATAAACTATAGTGGTCCTTAGTGGTGTGTCATTCCTTATTTATTCGGTCCATTCCAGTCATAGGAACGGCCCTATCAGTCCTTGGGACCAGTTCTTAAGTCCTTCATACTGTGAGTATTAGAAATGATTTTCTAAAAATAAAGAAAGTTGAGTGACGCCATCAAAGACTGAACTTTATGAGTGTTTAGGACTGATATGCCAGATTGAACTGGACGGGAATGCAGTCTCCAGTTCTAAATACGGGCTAAAACAATACAAGTATACATTTGAACTTTCAAAATAGGGAGAAATCCAGCACTCAATAAACCATTTCTAGTATTTCTTACAAAATTGGATATTTACTTATATAAATTATACCTTATTACGGCAATCTTTTGATCCTTTAAGAAAGAATGAATTTATTAGCATTTTAATTTGATTTTTTACAGAATTTTTTTATTATTGGTTTTTCCATTTTGTGTTAGACCAATGGTTAAGAAGACGATACATATATATATATATATAAGAAAATCGTTTCCTCATGCCATTAAAGTATTCTCTACTGATCAATCAAAATTGAACTCATGAACATTTATAATAACATCAAGGTTCATAGAAATGCAAGGTTAGACCATAACGCGTGAACGACTGATGTTTGACTTCCACCACGCTTTTAATATTGACGTCATAGTAGATGAGGGGTTGCGTGTTTTGCCAAAACTTTTTTGCCCTGCAGTCACACAGTGCTTTATTTCTCTAAAGCGGCCAAAACTATCAAAATTGATATTATTATTTGTTTTTACGATTCAAGTTGTATATAACTTATTTATCAAAATATATTCACTTTAACTGATTTCCTCCAGCTTCTTCAGTATAAAGCTCAATTGTAAAAACAGATGAATCAATTACTTGTTTTTCATGTATAAAGACTTCATTGATAAATTGAGGCATAATGTATATAGAAAAATAGAGGAGGGGAACATTTTCATTATAGAGGGTATAATAGTCTCAAAATAAAAATTGAGATAGGAAACCATGACGAAAATTGCATCAAGTTATACCTTGACAATAAAAATGAGCATAGATACATATATTTTTGGGGCACCTAATTTTTATAACAAACAGTGCGTGCGCAAGCCTTTATTACTACTTGAACCCTTGGAAAATCCCTTGATATTTTTTTAATAGTATAAAATATTCATTATATGATAATACACATATTTTTTATGAAAGTAATTTTTTTTAAATGACGCATGACCAAAAAAATTTACTCCATAAATCTTCCAAAAATATATTTTTCTACGTTCATTTCTACTGTCAATACGCACATTTTGCCATGGTTAAATCCTTGCTATCTCAATTTTTGTTTTGTATGATACCCACTAGATTGTTCAATCTTGCAATACGCAATCAAGCAAAATTCTTATTTTGTAAAAGTGCGCAAATATGCTCAGGTTTTTTTATATATAACCTTCATAGATGTAATTAAGCTCATTGAGTTTTTTTTGTTTTGTTTTTTTGACACACTAAAACATAAGTGATATAAATAATTTTATATATATAAATCATAAAAATAATAAAATTTTCAAAAAACAAAAAAATATTTTTAAAATAATATATGAATATAAAACTTACAAAAAATTACAGTAAAATAGTTAACGAAGCTCTAAATAGCCTTCAAACTTTAAATCGATTATAGTATATTACACCATGCAACAGCATTTTAACCCACAGGCTGAAACCCATATTTATTATTGTCATTTTATACGTAAAATCCAAATATATAAAAACTTTCAACCTTAAAAGATTTGGCCTTTAAAAGCTTTTTTTTTAATTCACGTTTTTAGGATACCATATTTCGAGATAAAAGAACAATATAGATGAAAATCAAAGGAAATAACAAATCGATTCATACATTTCAGCAATTGAAAAATGACTTATGTATTCTTTATCTTGATTAAAATTAATAAAAAATGTATATAAACACTATAAAATAAGTAAAATGAAGGACCTTACATAAAAGCTAATATATTTTTTATTCAAGTGCTGGATAGTGTATATCCTAGCTAAAGTTATAGAATAGACCTTATAATTCAATTTTTTTAAATGCATTTAAAAAGGTCAATTTAATATAAGGTCAATTTAGTTTTTAATATTTATTAAAAATTCAAGTTAAAATAATTAATAATTTAGATATAAGGGATTAAAACGAGTTTGTAGATGCTTCATATTCCAAATAATTGATCAATTGATAGTTATAAACTGATAAAAGAATCAATTTTTCACCCCGTAATAGCATTGTAATCATTATTCAATGCAACCTAACCAGCTTATTATATTTAAATTTCTTACTAAATATGAAAAACTAATGCTTCCAAAATTTACTTTTGTGGCATTTTCCCTCCTCCAAGCAAGGTTCATTTTAAAATACAGAACCGCTTGATTTTGATACGATGAATTAATTGATGAGGTTTGAAGATTATAATCTGAAAAGTCCTTAAAAATACATAGTCTATAGGTCCGTTCTAAACTTGTATTTACAAAATCTCGATAGATGTGGTAACCCGCCTTAAGAACGAGGATCGTTTGAAAAGTCCGAGCAAAGTTCGAGAGATAGCATTATTTTTAGTTAGTAGCATCTCTTGGAAGAACACACACCATTTATCAGCCAGATCGGTCTATTTCTTTCTGTTTGCCATTCGTTTGAATCGAGGACGGTCTTCACCTTTTTTGGTGCAGATTCCCCCTTGATAACTCATCGCTTAGATTGTTGTTTGGTTTCAGGAGTGTAGTGATTTATCCAGTGACGAAACGATGCTTAAAGTCCTGTGAATTATTCTGGAATAGCTGTAAACTATCCTTCCAACACTTCACACGATTTCGTTTTTGGTCAAGCCTGAGCTATCGCGGCACCTATCTTGCAGATAGCTTTGTCCTGTACTAATGTTGATACAAATATTATGCACCCATTCATTTGAGATACCCCCGGCATTAGCAATCCCACGCACCTTCACATCACCATATCATGGATTTTATAAATGATTTTTTGAAGTAGTAGTCGGGCGTCCAGAATGTTCAGCGTCACATGTGTCATATGGCCCATCCGAAAATTTTAAAACCACTTATAAACTGTTTTAATCGGAGGTGTAGAGTCCTCATAATGTTTATCAAGCTTCATTTTAGTCTCCTGAGGCGTTTTACCCTTCATAAAGTAAGGTTTAATCAACACACGAAATTATTTAACGTCAATTTTTTGAAAATCACATCACTTCCTCGATTCAAACAATTGCCAAACAGAGAGAAATATACCAATCTGGCTGAAAGCAGGTGTGTGTTCTTCCAAGAGAAACTACTATTACCTCGATACACCCCAGTTGTGCCATCTTTCGGACTTCACACGAACTTTTCAAATGACCCTCATATTGAGTGAGTAACTACGCTCATGAAAAACGGAGGGAAATATCAGGGATTTTCTGTATTATTATAACAAAATGGGATTCTTCGTCAACGCCTAAAACTCAGGGCAATGCCAGGTACTACCGCTAGTTTTCTATATTCATAAAGCAAACTGTCGACTCTTTTTTTTTTCTTTCCCCTAAGGAGGACCCTTTTTAACAACGAGCATTTATAGATAAAGCTCAACCCTTCATATTAAAAAAGAAAAGAGGAATACATATCCAACATAGTATTAAAATAATTTCTTTGCGTGTGTGATGTACGTTCCACATAGAAAAACAATTATTTAAATACAAACACAGATACAGAATTTAAAAAAAATATATAAGTTCTTTAGAATTTTAAGGTACGTACGTAAGGCCATGTTTAATTCTGATCAGAACCAGATTCCTGGTTTCTGGAGGCAAGTTTGATTTTTTGCTAATAAGTTAATCTTCTTCATAAAACAAGATCGATTCCCCGTGTCTAAAAGGTTTTTTAAGGTATGGAATGTCGATTCGACAATGCAGCAAAAAAAATTAAAAAATCCAAAAAACGAATTATTGTACAAACAGAAAAAGGGAGAACGTATACTAAATACGAATTTAAAAAGGGAATTAAGAAGAGGATGAGCATATTAATCTTAGCATCTATCTGCAATCTTAATATTGGTTGAAGAAGAAAAATGGCAAGTTAGCAATGGCAATGACAATAAATAAATTAGCGGCTCAAATATTTGAAAAATTGCTTTATATTTAGCAAAATCAGTATTTTCATATAGGCAATTATATGTTGCATTTTCAAGAGTGTCAAAAGGGGGTGCAAGTTTGATTATATTTACATCAAATGTACAGAAACAACCAAAAATATTGTATACAAGGAGGTTTTACAATAGAAACTTACCTATTGTATGCTTAACAAGATGAGTGACAGTTCAAATATCTTATAAAACTTCAATTTTATTAATGCAATTCTAACTAATTTTTACGGGGCAAAAAAGTAAAATTACATACCAATATGGTATGGTGCCTAAAGGAACAATTAAATACTCAAAAAATATGAGTTCAATTAAGCTTTTTGAATCTCATATTATTTTAAAGTGAATGCAATTGCACCAATTAATAGAAAACTTCCCAAAAATAAATTACTTTCTAACTTACATATTAGTTGAATAATTGAATAAGATGAATTAGAATATTAAATGAATAAAAATATTAACTTACTGTAATTATTTATAGATGAGCTATATTTCCCTGTCGGTGGAGCATATAAATTTCTACTTCTGTTGGTATTAGCGCTTTTTGTTGGACTAGACTCTGTTTTATCAAATGTAATGGCTTTGCGCTTAATTTTCTACACGTCGTTGAAGAAAAAGTCAATTAAATTTAGATTTGAGGTCATATAATCTTCAAAATTACCTGAGCAGATTGACTCTGTTTCCATGATAAAACAATTTTAGCTTTATAAGATGGTGGAGAATGAAAGAGATCCTTGATTAAGATTCCAATATTGGTAGTGGAACGATGTGCGAGTAACTTGATTTGATTTTCTTCACTCTGCAATTCAGATTCAGATTTCTTATCCATAAACTCTTTCAATTTCTTCATGCATCCCTGATTTCCACGCGCGAAATATTGAAGTCGAAGTCTGAAGTCTTTTAACAATACCGAATTCTCTGTTAGAAAATCTGGTGCGTGTCTAGCGACCACATGGAAAGTATACAGCAGACATTCCACTTTTGTAAATTCAAATTCCGTCTCCGAATTATTCGCGGCATCGATATCATCGGGCGGTAAAGGCATAAATAACTGAAAATAACAAATAATAATAATTCGTCATGATTAGGGTGTTAAATCGTAAACATTTACGCTATGTAATGAAAAATAAACAAATAACACGAAAATTAAAATGACTGATTAGTGATAGGACCGATCTAACACTAATTAGATTGTTTGACAAGAGAGCAGCTTAGCTGTCATGACGTTTCATTAAATTAGCTATGAGATGAAGGGAAATAAACAAAAGTCCCACTCTGTTAAAACTATCAAGAACATTGAAGAAGAAAATATAGAGGTCACAAGGTATGCAAAAGACTGTTGGTATGCTTAAGGGAGAGTATTTTGCCGACACAGCCATCAATTTTATGGGCTGATTTTATTTCGGACTTTAACGTAATATCTACTAGTACAGTGGTTCTCAAACGGAGATCCGCGTAAACCTTGAGGTACTTGGAAGCACTCCAAGGGGTACTTGATATTTTGAAAAGTATTTTACAGTTGGGTTGATAACACTAAAAAAAGGTTAAGAATGCATGTACAGGTAGAGCAAGCACAACAGCTACATCCTTGTCCCCCTATATTTTATTATTGATAATGATTACATACAAAATTCATAACAATAGATGAAAATAGTATTATAATGGAAGAATGGCCGGCTATTTGTAGTTGCTCCCTGAAGATAAATATATATATAATTCCACTAGTGCGTGGAAGACAAATAGTAACTGAGGATTTGTTGTTGAGTTATTAGTAAAAGTCCTTGTTCTACTCTGAGTAGAATTGAGGATCGATATCGAAGTTATTCCTATCTATATCACTGATAGATACGGAGTGGGATTTGTGTTGATTTCCTTCAAATCATATCTGCTCGCAGCTAACTTAATGGAACATCATGAAAGCTATTCTTTTCTCCTCCCAAACACACATAAAATTATCAGAATGACTGCGTTAATTTTTTTTTTTTTACATACCGTGGGAGAATATTATTTTCATTTATGTTTTAAACTAGTGACGAAAATCGGCGGGATTTATGAAAAAAAAATTAACATTATTTTTGGCTCCCCCTTTTTTTTTTTGTTTTTTTTTTCTTTTTGGAATATATAGTTTGAAGAATGAATTTTCTTTTCCTAAGCTGTTGTCATTATTATTTAGCTCCTGAGTAGTGAACTTCCTTTTCTACTACATACAAGCTATTTTTGATATATACTAAACCGGATTGTACATTCATTCCCAAAATACACCCGATTTTCATCACTATTTATAACTTCCAACAAATTCTCAGCGTTACTCTCCGTAATTCATGAGCCCACACACTCGTGGTTACCCTCTACACTAAGATGTTCTCTCCTCAAGAATGAAAGAATAATTATAAAACACTATTTAGATTGCCAATAAAAAAAAACGAGGACGCTAAAAAATGCTTAGGATTTACAACCCTAATCATAAAGATATTACTATAAATAGAAAATTACAACTCACAATCAAAGTATCGTAAATATTTGAGGTCGCTTTCTTAGCTTGAGACATAGTGCCTACATAGCAAGCAAATATAGCCAACAATTTTAAAATTCTTGTTTGAGCATCGTTTTGCACAATCATATGAAATTCTGGCAAAACGTTTAGACAGAAGTATTGGAAGAACTTAGTACTCCCCACACGTCCCTGTGAAAAGATAGAAAAACGTCAAATTAGTAGGAATTATAAAAAAAACAGATTTACCGAAAAATATTTTGCTGCAGTCTCTCCACAATGAATTAATCTATCAATAGACTCCTTATTGGAAGAATCAAAAGGTTTGTCCAACTCCGCCATGGTCATGGCAGCCTCGGCCATTTCAGTTTGACCATTGACTGAGGAGGGTAATTTAGTCATACCCAGTATCGTCATGAAGAGTTGAAATTCTTTAGCACTACAGTCCTATGGAGTAACAATAAAATTATTTTGTAAAGTATTATACTATCTATTGGATAGGGCGACCATATCTTGATTTACAAAAAAAAAGAGGAACCTTGGTCTATTGAAATAATCAATTTTGGAATAGAACTTTTTCATGGGGTATCACTTAGTTGATATCAGACATTTTGATGGGTTTAAACAACCAGTTTTATAAGAATATAAACTATTTTTTCATTAATATTAAGAAAAATTATGAACTATTGTGTGTTTAAATGAGATCAAGAAATAAAATGACATAAATTTTACTATCTATCAAAAATATATCCCTCTATTCCCTAGTTTTAATATATGTCTGACCCTTAAATGTATCAAAAATATGTTATTACATCGTCATATAATCATATTTCCATAGTGTGCATAAAAACTTACCATTACAATGGAAATAATAATTTTTCTCTGATTATCTTACTTTTCTTGTCCCTAATAGATAAAAAAATATGGATTTTTAGTAGCTACTACATTGATTATATTCAAATATCAGTGTTTAATATTGGCATCAACTAGTATTAAATGCAGATTTTTAGTCTTTGAATTCTTGAAGCCATTTGATGGAGTTTAATCAAGGTTTATTGAAAAAGTTCTCAGATGTAAAAAAGAAAAGAAGAAGAAGAGAACGGTTGGTCACCCTACTATTAGAGCTAAGAAGGATGTGTACTCACGGTAAGAGTACTTTTAATTTCCTGAATAAGTAGTACTTCAGACTGTTTATCAAGTAGATCTGATCCTTCAGCTTGGAGCTTCAGATATAGAAATTTAATAGCTCGTTCTCTGACAATATCGCCACCATTTTTAATTTGAGAAAAGAGACCAATGATGGTACCTATTATTTAAGAATGAACTATGTTAGGATATGATTATAAGCAGGGATGTGAATATTGGCTAAATTGTGGTGTGCATACAATTAAAAAGGAAATATACGTTATATAAGCAGAATATGAATGCTCTTATTTTGAAAGTTCTAACATATCCGTAAGCACGAGCTGATGTGTTAGCATATTTTATATGACTTTAACGACCACCTCAATTTAGCTAATGTTTCCACCCCTAACCAGTAGATGAGGATACCTTTTGGATCCTTCCTAAAAAGAGAAACGAGAGAGTTTTGAATGATATGAAGCTCTCCGGGATCATCTGTTTGAAGCAATTGTGAGAGTACGTCGGCAATTTTTGGGAGGAATTCCTTCATCTCTTCACGACAAAGGAGAGGTAAGTCTTTGATGGCCTGCTTACGAATATTGATATCATCATCATCGCAGAGATCCAGAATTGCATCCAGGGATTCATTAGCAAGCTCTGGGAATTTGGGGAAGAATCGAGCAATGAATTGGGACGCGAGACGCTTCGCTTTTTCAGATCCTTTGACTCCCAACAAAATGGTTTTGAATTTATCTTGATGCTATAAAGTAGAAATTAAGAATAAAGTCCCGGAAAACAAAGCAACCAAAAATAAAAAACCAACTAATTACCTCAGTAAAATTCGAGTTTGTTGCTGAGAGAATTTCTGCATGTTGGTACAGAGTTTCCACTGCAGGTGCTGCCGACATCCTTAATTAATAATTCTTATTCACTTCCTTAATAAATAATAATTTACAAAAAAGTAGTCAAACCTCCAGAGTGTTTTTGTCCCTTTAATGTAATCTTTAACAGTTTGTTTTGTTATTTAGACTGTGATCGACGCAGAGTACAACAATATATCAGGGGTACCACGTACAAATTATAATATAATTTATTTTTGTGAAGATCGTCTTTTTAGCGTTGGTAATATATCCTCAATATTCTTTTCAATGACGAAATTACTTTTCTACAAGCAAAAATGGATTAAAAGTCTAAATTATAAACTAAATGATATTAAGCTATTTTTACACTCAATACGAAAAGAGATATTCTAACGAAATGTAGTCTCGTTTTATAGGTATATATGTGACTTTTGACTATATATTCATTTTTATTAGTAAATGATGATCATAAAATCCACTCAATTTAAACAAGGTGACTACATATACTTTGCATTTAAAAATATATATTGAGGATTTTCACGAGACGTCACATTTTGATGACGTCCATTTTGGGGGCTTGATTCAACAACCAGGTTAAAAAGTAGACATGAACTAAGTCTACTGTATTAATGTCCTATTTTATTAAAAGTGTAGCTATACATTTGTAAAACCCCTTTTTAATATATAGTTGTGTAACATTTACAAATACTTTGAAATTATTAAGTATATACGTACTCCTATGGCCAGGGAATTTATCATTCATAGCCAATTCCAGAATAAGATAGTTTGATTGGATCTTTAAGAAATATTGCGCATAAGGTCCTTTATTTAAAGCTATGCGCGTGCAATGTGTCATGAGCTGAATTTTTTGCCAAGGTGATGACGTTTCTCCAGTTGCCTTCAACCTATGATCGAAACAGAATCAGAGGAGTGCTACTACATTTGATTTTACTACATTCAGAATTCCATTGATTCCTCTGTATTTCTATTTTCACTTCCTTTGATGACTTAGACGATATAAAAAAAGAAACTGCGTAAAGATCCAGGAATGTGGTGGGGAAGTGGCGGAGTGGAGCCTGTGGAGGAAGAGGAGGATTTACCAGATCTCCGAGTCCAATTCCAGGAGCAAGAAAACCTTTTGGGTCAGTTGAAAGGCGCTCTCAAGTCAAATGAAGCCAAACTGCAAAATAAAGAGAAGCAAGTGAAGGTGAGTTTAAATATGATCTTTATTCATTTTTATATGATTCTAATTTGATGGGTTTTAACTGATTAAAATCGGAATGTGTAGGACATCGCTTCTCGACTCAGTAAGTCTAAATTGGAAGAAAGGGCGAAAGAAGCGGCAGCGAAGCAGACAGAACGGCAATGGATTGCTCAAACAACAGGTGCTTTACCCAAGGTCATTATTCCTCCGACAACTTGTACTACTAAAAAGGGCTCCAAAATTGCTCGCCTGCGAGCAGAACTCCAAGATGCACGCGAGAAAGAAGCAGAAATGGTAGATGGACAACGAAGTCTTGAAAATAAAGTGGCTGCTCTCCAAAAAGAACTCGCTGAAAGAGATGATATAATAAGAGACTATGATTTGGCATCCATGACTGGGGATGAGAGTTTGATCGGTAGTCCTCTTAGTTCTAGTCCATATGTCATGAGTCCTGAAAGAGGTCAAAGTCCTTCCTCTAATTCACCTCCAATAGGTTCCAGTTTTGAAGATGTTTTTAATTACTCTAGTAAAAGCCATGTTATTGTTGAATTAAATGAAAAAATTTTAGATTACGAACGCCGTATAATGGATCTTGAAGAGGATTTACGCAACAAAGATGAAGTAATTCGTGCTAGAACAGAGGCTGTGTCGGCAGTATCTGAGCAAATGAGTCAGAAGGGCCGGTCTGTTATAGATGAGTTGGAAGAAACTAGAACCGAAATGAGAAAAATGCAAACTCAGTTTACAGAGTCAGAAATGGAGTGGACGAAAAAAAATATGAAACTTCAGGTAGATAATGATAGTCTTACTCAAAATCTGGAATTGAACAAAGAAAATGAGGCTAGAGCTGAGCAAGTTAGATTTAATTTGAGTACGAAGAATGCTTCCCTTCAAGAAAAAATCGTCAAATTACAATCTGACATAAATGAAAAGCGTGCATTGGATAATCAACGAGAAATTGAATTCTTAGATTTGCAGGCTGAACTTGATGAGTGCCAAGAAAAATTAAAATCCAATAAAAAGAGCGTACAGGATGGAATTGATCAATTCTACGAGAAGATTTCGGATATTTTTGAAAGAAACGAGGATGTGGATGCAGAGTTAGGTTCTACTATTAAATGTTTGCAAAGCAAATTAATTGAGCTCGAAGAAGAGAAAGGAAACCTTCAGTTAAAGCTTATTGACTATGAAGACGAATCTGGTATATTTTAATCATCACTTTTATTTTTGTGGATTTTATAAATTAATGCGTATAAATATATTACTTAAGGTATCAACTTGAAGGCTGAAGTGCAAAAACTTAAAGAATCTTTGAGAGTAAAAGATGAAGTATTGGGTGAATTGCAAGAGAATGTAGATGAAAAACGAAATGAATTTCAAGAATGTAATAAAGGTAAGATTAAGTCACGAATCTACTCATTCACAAAATATTATTTTTTTTATTCGATTTATGAATTACGATTATTTTTATTTTTTTAAGAGCTGGAAAAGAAAGAACTTGAATTGTCTTCTTTTGCTGATCAAGTTTCAAGGCTAGTTCAAAACAACGAGGAGATGGCCCGTTCTAAAGTAGCCATTGAAATGAGAGCCCTAGAGCTGGAAGAAATAAAAGAAACTTTGGAGTCTGAGTTAAAGGAGTCAAAGGTTCAAATGGCGGAAGTCAATATCAATATAAAGGTTATACTCATTCACTCAAATCAGTTATAACAAATTTTAAAACTTCATTATTTTTGCTGTTATTATTATTATTATTTTAGGAACCATTTGAGAAATTGAAGCAAGACTACAAAAATTGTCAGGAAAGCCTACAGTCATTGGAAAAAACGCACTCGGAATATAAAGGACGACAACTTCAAAATGATAAAGAACTTTTAGAAAAAAGTAAACAGATAAAAGAGCATGTAATTGAAATTGCTCAATTGGAAAAAGTTTTGCAGTCAAAGACGGCAGAAATATCCGATGAACTTGCAAAATCTGATCTGTTAGAGAAGGAATTGGTTAGTTTGAAAAAATCCTTGGAAGAAGCAAATCTTGAAATCAAGGAGAAAGAAAAAGAAATTCAAGAGTTTAAGGCTAGTGATATGCAAGAAAAAATCACTGTTATGAGTCAAGAACTAGAAAGTCTTAATTCCGATATTGCCAAAAAGAAAGAGAAAGTGTCTGGATATGAATTGGAGGTTGAGGATTTACATTCAAAATTAAAGAAAAAGGATGTAGAAATAAACGAACTAACAGAAAAGTTTGATAATGTAAATGAAGAAAAAAAATTACTTAGAGAAAAAAGTGATGGACTACTTAAAGAGTTAAAGGAATCGGAAATTGAGAAGGCTAAGCTTTCGTCTGATATTGAATCTTGTACAGATGAGTGTGATTTGAAATTGAATGAGTTACGCTTGAAAATACAGGAGTTGAACCAAGAAAAAGAATCAATTTTATCCAAACTGACCCAAATCGAGGAAGAACTTACAAAGTCTAGAGATGATGCTGAAAAGGAGATTGAGACCTTGAATGATACATTAAATGAAAAAAATAAAATGATAAAGTCGTTGAATGAGACAAGTGAATCTTTTAAAATGGAATTAGAGGCACTTACAGAAAAACACTCCATTATTTTGAATGAAAATGAGAATTGTGCAATCAAAATTGATAGTCTTAATTCTCAACTTTTTGATCATCAAAACATCATCTCTGAGTTAAATTTGAAGATTAACTCTCATGAACAGGAAATTAATGTGAGTAAAAAAGCTGAAGTGGAATTTGAGCAAGCTCAAAAATTGGAAAAGTACGGAGAGATTGAAAGCTTAAAGCTGGAGCTTGAAAACCAATCAAAGGATTTTAACAATCAAATCTTTAATTTAGAAAGTGAAAATACATCCCTAAAGAATAGTTTTGAGAGCATCAAGAAGGAAAAAAATGAAATTGAGATATTGCATAAAAAGTTCTCGTTGGAATTAACTTCACTTAATAGTCACATTGATCAACTTCAAAAGGAAAAAGGGGAATTACTTGATAGTTTGAATACAAATATGGATTCAAGTGTAGCAAACAATAAAGATGGTGCTTATAAGAGTTTGGAGGATTCTATTGAAGACTTAAAAGCATACAAGGATTCAATTAAATCCGAGCTGAGTGATAAAGTGAGTGAGATTAAAGGTCTCAAAGATATAATCAATGAACTGCAAACTATGATAAGTGAACTAAAAGCCGATATAAAAGATAAATCAATTAAAATAGCTCATTTTGAAGAGGAACATCAATCT
Organism: Lepeophtheirus salmonis; assembly: GCF_016086655.4. NCBI lineage: Eukaryota > Metazoa > Arthropoda > Copepoda > Siphonostomatoida > Caligidae > Lepeophtheirus > Lepeophtheirus salmonis. The sequence goes on along the minus strand of NC_052133.2, from coordinate 8,683,994 downwards.
TATATATCGAAAAAGGACGTTGCAGTTGATAAGGAAAATGTAGATAAATCAGAGAGTAGGATTTCTGAATTAGAATCATATATTGAAATAAAAAACTCCGAGCTTGAAACACAGCTTTCAATTCAGAGTGATATGGATTCAAAGATCACTGAATTGGAGAAAGATTTATCAAACAAAGCTGCCGAAATTATAAAATTAGTATCTCATATAAATATCTTGGAATCAAGTAAGGGTCTTTCTAGTTCCCAAACACTCGAATTGGAAGAGAAATGTAAAGAATTGAAGTGTCTCAAGGATGACTTTGACGAAAAGACAAAAGAAGCTTCGACTCTTCAAGACAAATTGGATTCAGCAAATGTAAAACTCAGGAGTCTAGAAGGAAGTTATAACAATTTGTTAGAGGGCAAAGAGAATGGTAATGTCATTGGGGAAAGAGATAAGTTCAAAATGAAGAATGAGCAATTATTAGATAAAGCAAAAAAAGCTACTCATTAAATGTAAACAACAGGATAAAACATTAAATGATAACGAAGATGAATGGAAAAAAGCGTTAGATGGATTCAACAAGGAGAAAGGAGAGTTGGTAGAGAAATGGCAAATTGAAAAGAGTGAAAAGGATGTATTAATTCAACAAAATAATACTCTCAATGAAAAAAGCAAGGAACTAGAAAGAAATTACGAGGAGGTGAAAGATAAATATGAAGTGATTAAGGGGGAAAAGGACTCGATGCAAGTGGAAATAGCAGATCTTCAAAGGTCCGTAGAGAATATGAATGTGTCATCTCAAACCCAAAATCAAGCAGAGTGTCAGGAATTGAAGGCTAAAATATCAAAAGCAGAAAATGAGATCGTACAACTTAATAAGCAGAATTCTGAGCTAAAAGAAACCATTGAAAATCTAAATAAAGTTTCTTCTGAGTTTAATAAAGAAATTAAGGAACTTCGGTCTGAAAAAAAATAAATATCCTCCAAGCCACGAAGAACCTTTAAAGCAAGAAGAAGAAGAAACTGGAGGATGGGATGAGGGATTTTCCTTTGATGATCCAATTGAATCACAAGTTGTGGAGAAAGAAGCCATTAAAGTTAGTCAAAATGTAGCAGCTGAGGTGGTGGTTAGCAGCTCTAAGGAAGGTACTAGTGCACTTGCAGCAACCAAAGTAGATCATGATGACGGATGGGGCAATGATGATGACGATGATTGGGGTGCATGGGACGGAGAAGAACAAAATGTTGAAAGTTCGAAATTAGAAAAGGATTCAAAAGAGCAAGAGAAGGATTCCTCAAGTAATGTCCATCAATTAGAACTCAAAGTTCAAGAACTTACCCAAGAATTGCAAAAGCAAAATAACAAACTTGACGTTGAACGTTCAAAATTTTCGGAGGAAGAAGAAGCATTCTATGAAAAAATAGAAACCTTAGAAAAAGATCTAAGTGAAAAAGATAAAGAATTTAAGAAATTAAAGTCATCTTTTGATGATTTAGAGATTAAAATTGTGAACTATAAAAAGATGAATAATGAACAAGAATTAGAAATTAAATCCTATACAGAGAATATGAAAAATGAAGTTGACGAAGAAATGAAGACACTCATGAATGAAAGTAAGGAGCAAAAAGAGCGCATTGGTACTTTGCAGCATCAGTTGTCAGATTTGTCTCAGGAAAAAGAAAATTTAGAAACAGAATTGTCCTCGTTAAGGTTTGAAATTTCAACAAAAAATGAAGATTTTTCTAAATCTGTAGCAGAAAAAGAGTCATTGAATTCAAATATTCGTGATTTGAATACTCATTTAACGGACATTAGATTGGAATTAGAGTCCAAAAATAAGGAATTATTCGATTCAAACAATTTTTTGCAAATAGAAGTTGAAAAGAGTGAGAGCATGACTAAGCATTACGAATCCTTGAATCAGCAAAGTAATGAATTGAGCGCAGAAATTGAGTGTCTTAAAGCAAATCTGTCTGAGAAATCTAATGAAGAACAAAACATTCGTTTAGAGTTAGATTCCTTAAGGAGTAATTATGAAATTCTACAGAACGCAAATATAATGAATGATAAAGAAAAAATACACCAAATGCAAAATGATCTTGAAAGAATTCGTGTCGAATCAATCAACATGGAAACAACGAAAATAGAACTGGATCGAAATAGAATTGAAATTTGCAATCTTACAAATGAAAGAGACACTTTGGTTCAACAAGTTAATGAGATGAACATGAGACTTGAAGGCCAGAGATCCACTGAAGAAGGGCTTCATCTCCAGCTGTCAGGATTGACTACAGATTTGAGAGGATTTGAGCAAAGAGAAGCCGAATTAAATCATATCATTAGCCAAATGAAGGAGTCTTCTGCCCAAGAAATTGAGTCTTTTAGCACTCAAAACAATGTTCTCTCTGAAAAAATAGAATCAATCAAGAATGAAATGACAGAAAATGATGGACGATTGAAGGACGCTTCTGACACAGTGGAATCTCTTCGTCATGAAAATGAATGCTTAAACACAAGATGTTCTCAATTAGTTACTGAACTAGAGTCAAAGTACATGGAATGTGCAAACTTGACTCAACAACTTGAAACAATAATTACTCAGCAACAGAATGAAACCGTGTCCGCCTTCGCTCCTCCTCCAGATGTTACACAATATCAACAACAACCAGATGTTGCATTACATTCAATTCCTCAGCCTGATATAATGCCTTCTGGATATGTTGATCTAGTACAACAACCATCATCATCGTCTTCCCTATATCCTGATCCACTACAATCTTCACAGAATTTGGATGGGGCCAACTTTTTTGATCCATCGTTACCAGTCTCGAGTAATAATCAACATCAACCACTACCATCATCATCCTATCCTCCTATTGATAATCAACATATTCACTCCATACAAGAGGTTCAAACAGAGCTAACATTGGCTGATATCGATAACTTGATCATGCTAGAGAGCCTCAATCATCAATTTTTAGATTTACAGAATGAAATATCTTTGCTTAGAGATGAGAATATGACTCTACATGCCACATTATCTCAGAACCAAAAGGATTCAGAAGAGTCAGTAAGTAAAATTCGAGAGGAATTATTTAGCAAAGAGTCTGAACTTAATATTTTAAAAAATGAAAAGAATGCAAGTGCAGAGATAGTTCCTTCAACTTCTCTTGATAACGTTAATTCGGAAGTCCTATCAAGTCATGTTGATTCTGTTGCCCCAGTTGAACAATCTATCATGGCTACATCCATTCAGCAAGAGAACAACAATAACTCATTAACTCTTGAATGGTATAAAGAGCAATTTACAACTTACCAAACAGCAATAAATAACTGGCAAGAATGGGGAAGGGTTAAGACTGAAGAGCTTGACGGATATGTCAATGCCTATAACGAAGTTTCGAATGAGTTATTAGATGCACGTTCCGCTATTGAAGTTAAAATGGTAGAAATGTCACAATTATCTCAGATTGTTGAACAATTAACTAACGAAATACAGGAAATGAGAAGGAAGGACGAACTTGTCAAGGAGAAAAAGAGTTATAATGCGGAGTCATGGCGATCAAAGCTTCGTGCTAAAGAAATTGAGATTCAGGATCTCACTGAAACTGTTGAGAGACTTAAATCGGAGAAGGAAGAACTGATGGAAGAAGTAAATGAATTACGTGAGAAAAATGAGTCCCTTAGGAGTGATCGAGTTTTCTCTGAAGAACTTGAGGATCTAAAATTCCAATTAGATGAAATCGTTGAAGAAAAGCGAACTCAATCGTTAGAGATGGAGTCTATAATGAAAAAATACCAAACTATATCAAGCAATGAAGATAATTTAAATAAAATCAATCAGAAGCTACAGGCAGATATTGATGCATCTAACAAAATTGTTAGAAAACTAGAGTCAGATATTAAGGCAAATGAGAATGAAATTAAAGATAGAGAAGCCATTGCCGAGAATGCTAAACTTACCTTAAAGAACCAGGTAGATGAATTGCAGAAAGAAAATCAGAATTTGGAATTGAGTATAGACTCTTACAAAAGGCAAATTGAGAAATTACAAAAAGATTTAGAGAATGAAAAATTTAATAATTCAACATTATTTAATGTAAGTGGTACAATTTCATTCTGTCTATGCACCTTTGAATAATATGATTTATTATTTATTTTTAGGAAAAATTAAGTGAAATTGAGTCTTGTAAGTCAGAAATGGGTGCATTAAAAGATGAATTAAACACTGTCAAATCAACTTTAGATACAGCCAACACTGCCATAGTGGAATGGTCTTCATGGGGTCAAACTAAAATCACTGAATATGATACACTACTTAAATCGTACGAAGAATATGTGGCTGCTTATAATTCCATAAATTCGGAGTTATCTTTGTTAAAAGAGGCTGCGAACACTACCCAGGAATCTTCTGCGAAAATCAGAGAAAATATTGAGATACTTGAGAGTGGTCAAGATGAAGAAGGTTTGTCAACGAATTCCAAATTGATAGAGGACTTAAAGACTCAACTATCGCTTTCTCTCAGTGAATCTGATAAATTAAAGGAGGAAATTCAAAATGTTCGATTGAGAAATGGAAAATTGACGATGAGATCCAAACAAATGGAGAAGGAACTCGAAGCAATTAAGGCCGGTGGTTCTTCATCTGCAGATGATATGACTGAGTTAAGAGCAGCCAATTTTGAGTTGAATAAGAATGCATCATCTTTGCAAATAGAGTTGAGTCAGTCATCTAAAAGCTTGGAGGAATTAAATAATGAGCGAATTAATTTATCTGAAAGAGTGATTGATTTAGAAAATAGGATTGATATTCTGAACTATGATAATGAAGTATTAAAGAATGTTAGAACAGATTTTGATAGTTTAAAAATGAAATATGATTCACTTGTATCCGAAAAGCTTACTTGCGAGACTCAATCCATGCCTGAATCACTTCAACCTGAAAATTCATTTTCACACAATGAAAAACTACTAATTGCTCAATTAGAGTCTGAACTTCAGCAAAAAAGTGATTCGTTACAGAATTTAGAATTTGAACTTAGTCGATTAAGAGTACTAGGAGACACAGAGAGATTGGAATTGGACAAGTCTCTCCGAGAAAATCGGCAACTAAATAGCCAAATGAATTATTGGAAACAGCAAATATACACTGAGCAGCAAATACCTGGGAGCAACTCAACACAAAATGAACTACACTGTGCACGACAAGCGGCATCTGCATTCCAAGTTCAAGTTGAACAGCTTACAACTGAATTAACCAAGGTAAATATACCCCATTTTTAAAATGTATTTATTTGTTTTTTCTACAAAAATGGAATGCATCATTATAGTTGCAAGAAGAGCGTGATACTCTCCAACTGAAGCTTTCAAATGTAATGCGTCAATATGAACGTCAAAGAGAGTCTTCTTCTCGAGCCAGCACGGCTTGCTCAACTCCAATCCCTTGGGTGGACCCGTCCCTAGTCGAAATAAAAGAATTGAAATCCAAGTGGGTTTTTTCCTCTTATATCAAATTATTAAAATCTTAATGAATACTTTGTAGGATTGAGGAACTTGGTAATCTTAACTACGCATTGGACATAGAGCTACAAAAAGAAAGACAAACTCGGGAAAATATGCAAGCTCGACTGCGTCATCCATCATCTTCTTCGTCTAGTTCCACGCCAGTGCATTTACCTCATAAACCCACAACTTCAGATCTATCGTCCTTGTAAGAATCACATATACTTAATAATGCAAAAAATCAACTGTAAGCCCATTATTAATAATATGTCTTTCAGGTCCGGAGGGCAAGTTCTACATTTGTGATATATCCTTCAGTTTTTTACATCAACAAATGCTGCTTCATAGAACATAATTTATGCATGTAAATTTGTATAATATGTTTAAATTTCCTATGATGATATAGTTATTACTTATTATAATTGTTTAACAAGAGTATTTTATTCCATTGATTTATATAATTAAAAAAAATTAATTTCAGTTATTTGTAATAGTACTACTATACAGAAACGAAGTGAGATTTTGTGGACAACTTTTCATATGTATTTCCAAAGTTATTATATAATTATCAATAAAAAATAAATGGTTTTAAAGAATGATATTTTCTTCATTTCTTTGCTGTGGTTGTTGTGTTTTAATCAAGTTTAAAGTCATATCTTGAGGATGGCAAATCATAGGTCTTATTACGTAAACTCATTATGTAGGCAAGCCCGCTCTGTATATCCTCCGGAATATCATCTTCCTCGGGTTCATATTTTTCTTTGGCTAAATTATTTTGCGGCCAAGGTACGTTAACAGGAAGGGATCGAGCCAAATTTCCTGCATTTGGTTTATCTTTAATATATCTAAGTAAGAGACAATGGAATGTATTATTATTGATAATGAATTTTAGAAACTGTTAATAAAATATTTGGGATTTTAAGATATATAATGCACCTTATCTTGCTTGAATGCATCATGTTTTCGGAATTCTCATTTTCTTTAGTTGCTTCGTGATCTAACTGATCCTCCTCTTGTTGACAGAGATTTTCGTCTTCTGCCTCCTCAATAATAAGATCATCATTGTTTGACTCTACAGGTAAATATGAACCCGAGAAGTGATCATCAAAATCTTCCATTAAGGGATCTTGAATAACGAATTCATTCTGAATAGAAGGTTTTGAATTATTTGAGTTTTTATTGTCAGTGAATTCAGTGGGGGATACGGATCCATGGATCTTTTCGTTTTCCTTCGGACTCTGAAATAACGAAAAATTACTAATTTGTAATTCTTCGTTTTATATTTTATTAAAATGAGGGTAAATAAATTAGATTTTAGAGTTAGGAGAGGAAAAAGACCATTGAGGACATGATTAGACCAGGGGAAGAATAAAAATGAAAAAATAAGGGCAAAACTAAATTATGATACTTTTGAAATCTCAACTTAATTCCCTTTGAATCATCCCACCTTGTTATGACGCAAAAGGGTAAGAAGATGTAGAATACAGTCGTAGTCAGACTCTGCATTTTGACGCAAGATTTCAAGACTTTCATTGACCATGGTAGAACCTGAATTAATGGATTGTAAGAAAAGCATGGAGGATCGGAGGCGATATTGGCTTTGAATCTTTTCTTTAGTGAGGTACTGAATCAAAGCATCTTCTCCGGTGTCCTCTAAGACCATGATGTTGAGTTATCCGGACACCTACTTGTGATAAAATAAGAATTGAATTACGGGTCCAGGAGCTGAGTACAGTTCAACAGCAGTTTTTTGTTTTGATTCCAGTTGTTAAGAAAAAATACGGAGTGCAATTTAAGCCCTTCCTTGTGCTCTCGCTTCTCATGATGAGGATGCCTTAAGAGCGTGGGCAAAATACATTTTAACAGTCAAGCAAGAACAAAGCAGAAAGTTTCTTTTTGTTCAACACTTCCAACACATAAATCAATAATAATACTTAAAATCATAATATAATAAGATCTCTTTCCCTTTTATTCTATTTTGGGATCTTCATGGGCATATTCATGTTAATTCAATGCATTTCAACTTCTTTTTTGAAAATATAACATAAACCAGGTACCTAAATTTCTGTAGATGGTTTTTATTTTATACTTAAAATATTAAAATGTATTTAGTATGAGTACGATTCAAAAGAGTCCTAATAACTTTGTGAATGAGCTCATTTACTAGAATATTTATTTCGAGCTGAATTAAAGTTAGGACGGAGTTATTTTTTGGTCAATTAAAGAAGTAGAATTATATATGTGTGTATAATTATGATATTATTATAATCATTTTGACACTTTAATATACAATACTTATATCATTAACTATTGAAATTTGAATATTAATAGATTAATTAATTATTGAGCCCAAGTTTTGAAAACAAGTTGAAAAGCATTACTATTTTTATTGAATGTTTGATATTATTCAGAGCTGATTTGATAGAATAGTACTCACTACTCATGGATTGATAATAATAATAAAAAAGATTCAATGCTAGTTAAAACCTTTAGATATCATTTTGATATATAACGATAGAATGACTTCAACAGAAGGCTTTATTATGGAATTCGTTGACGATATCCTCACGGAGATATCTTCTTCAGCGCATCAAGGCAAAGAGAAACAACCTAACAAAGAGGTCAAAGATAACCGTCCTCTCAGCAAACTTGAACTTTACAAATCTAGACAGTTTTATTGTCAGGAATCTGATCTTCACATCTATGAGAAAGATGGGTCAGATGAGCTCATGACCTGTCCTCTTTGTCTTCTTCTCACTAAAAAATCTGAGTACACCAAGCATTGTAAGCGGTCAGAAAGGCATTCTTCATATCTTCAAATTGAGGATCTGTATTTAACTTATTGTGATCGACGTCGAATTAATCCTGTGTCTTGTAATGTTCAGGAGTTACAATCTTTTATTCAAAGACTGGAATGGAGACCCGAGGAGAATATACTTCCTGTTTGGATTTACTTAGCTTCACGTCATGAGGCTGATCTTACAAGCTTTGATGCAGTCAGGCAAATGATTGAAATAATATTTTTTTTTTTACTTATTTGAGCTCATATATATTAAACAGTTGACCCGGATCTTAATTTTAGTTTAGTTATTTTTTTAATGTCACTGCAGATACATACTTTGTATTAAATTGCATATATTAATATTATATCAATCATTCATTAAATGGTTTAGAGCTGTATTAGAATCCCCCCTGAGGCGTAGACGAAGTCATCAAATTTGTCCAACAGAAGATTCCATGCCTGACTTGTATGCATGTTATTCATGCCCCTACTTTTGTAAGACAGCTCAAGAATTGCTTCGTCATGTTCATGGGGAAGAGCATGCTTCTGCAATGAAGCAATGGAATTCACGTGGAAAAAATTATAACAATGTTCAACCAAATATATTCACCAACTTATTTTGTGATTATTGTGACGAAGAATTCTTACACGAGGCCTCTCTTAGGCTTCATAGATTTGGACGAAAACATCTGGGTGGTGGTCGGTTAAATACTAAAAAGTTGCATCCATGTTACTTATGTGATACTGACAAAGATATTAATATCAATAATCATATAACCGAAATTGAGCATTGTGAAAAGGAGTCTATGGCTGATGGATTTTTGATATTTTGTTATCAAAATGGATTTGAAATACCACTCAAAATATCTCCTGAGGTAAGTCATATTTTTTGGTATTGTAATGGTTTATATTAATCCCTTGTCCTATTTTTATAGTCTCTCATAGGTTTTCTTGAGACTTTACCAGTTGCAAGTCTTATTCCGAATGTAAAATTATTAAGAAGGCTGTTTGGGAGTGACGATAATCCAAACTGTCCCCTTAATGATAAAAAACTTAGAATATTCATCTCTTATACTGAGCTCTCTGGATCTATTTATAGCCCAGAATTACCAAATAAAGTCATTGACTTGCTTACACGCTGCTCTTTTGAGGAAGAAAAATGTTCGGATACACGTTTCGATAGAACAACAAAGCTTTTTTATCACTCTGTGTCGGTTCACATGGTAAGTCCTACAGATCTTTTAAAGGAGCTACTTCAAAAAATTGAGAATGAAGAGTTACGATGTGAAAAGAAAAACAATTGTTGCAAGGAGTGTCACAATAAATCCTTCATTTCTTCATTGGTCTATGCTCTTCATAAGGATGCTCATGAATCTCGAATTGAATGCGAACATTGTATGTTACAATATAAATCTGTCGTTGAATATTGTTTCAAAGATGATTGTGGTGAAAACAACGTCGTACAGTCTACTAAAAATCTAGTTGATCAAATGATCAAAACCGTCCTTTTAACTTCTGAAATTGAGCATCCTTTGTTAATAGAAAAGCAATCTAATAAAAATTTCAAAGATTGCCACGTCAAAAAACGTAAAAGAGCATGTTCATCAGATGCAACAGACGAAGAAGGACTTGTGGGGCATTGGCTTTTAAATTGTCCAAATGTACGTGCACGAAAAATATCCGTTGCATCTCGCAAAAAGGTTGATGATGATGATTCGGATAACTCGGAGAATTCTGTACGTTCATCGAAGATTGTTCTTAATGGATCTCCACAAATTCTTCCTGAGAGTGAAGATGAAAAAGATATAAATGGTAATCTTCGAAAAAAACCAAGACTTGTACACACTTCTCTTCCAGTTGAAAAACCTTTAAGAAAACGCCTATCTGATAAAATGTTAAATCCTTCACTAAAATCCCAAAGATCAGAAAATGGTAGCAAGTCTGTAAAAAGCGATACAAATGTTCGAAGCTGTAGGATCCTTCCAACAAAAGAAGCCGTGGACCCGCATAAAAAATCTGCTTTAGATAAAAAACTCACTCCCCGAACTCTGCAAAAGTATTTAAATCCAAGGACTTCACCTGCTTTGACAAACTCTGGACTTCCGTTGACTCGTCAAAATTCTAAATCTAAATTGAATTCATCCAAAATTTTATTCAAGAAAGATGACAAGGGTTTGTTATCTACTCAAATGAACAAAATACGATCTCCAAATTTAAATAACTCGAAATCTGAGACCAATGAGTTGCGTTATTCTCAAGTGAAACCCAGACTACCAATTCCCCTTAAATCACGTAAGTGTGATGTTGCTACAAAAATTAAGCCGGTAGACACTATGGCAAAAAAATATGAAATAAAAAAGGTATCCTACACAACGGACAAAGTTTGCCGAAGTCAGCAAATAAAAAATTTGAATGAAACCATCACAAAAACATCGAATGAATCCGCTGATTCAGATGGTCCAACGATATCACGGTCATCCACGTTTGTTAAAAATGAAATTGATGATGCTGATCCTGAGAGTCAATCCAATTTAAAACGTGTTAAAGGATCGCATGAATCTCTTTTATTTGCATCATCCCCCAAAAGGTTATCAACGAAATTAAAATCTGCGTCAGTTGAGCGTATAGACTTACACACCAAGGAAAAGCTATTAAGAAACTGATAGCATAATAGTTTATATTAAATATATAATAGTCCTTTTAAATTTTTAAGATTATTCATGTACTTCTAGACATCGTCAAGAATAATGACCATAGTTTCTTGTCGTTACGATCTCATTAAATTGAATATAGCTTTTTTAATACATAATATCCACTACTTGATAGAAATACTTATATTGTGAAATTTTGTTGAAATATATATCAAATTAGTACAAATGAAACGACAGAGATAATTGATTTGAGTTTGACCCAATTGGATCCCTATTTATTACTATTGATAGCCCGAGGATAATATCAACAAGTTGGAGTTTTAGTAAATATATTTTTCGAAAGCCATCGCACTAGGAGAGGCTGATTAAGGGACTATCAGTGTTAATTACTTTTTATTACGTTTATTTGTGTCTTTTTATAATTCAGGCTCTTCTTAATTTTGTCAAGGAAATGAAATATTTGTTTTAATATTCAGACGAAACATTGAAAGAAAAAAAAATGTTTCGTTTCTTCTTTGTCTCGTCATGCAAAAAAAAAAAAACATTCGTTGACGAATATATTTCGTCTATTAATGGATGACAAAATTAACATTGAAAGGGACAATGCTGAAATCCTCCCTTCAAAGTTAAATTTTAATGCTAAATACGCACCTTCAACAATTCCCATCTAAAGTTGAAGATCTTATGCAGAAGTTTCCTGTTTTTTTCTTAGCTACACAAGTAGTTATTAGTTAATATAGTGGACTTTAAATTATAATTTAAAACTATATCAGGGCTAAAACTGCTTTAACAAAATTCCAATGTATGCATCGGTCTTTTATATTATTTAAATATATTTTCCCCTCCTGTGGTACAACTACATCATTTAGAAGGTCCTGGATTACTCTATAGCAGCGGTTCCCAACCTTTCCAGGGTTGTGACCCAATGTTTTTTTATTTACAAATTTTCAATAATTGAATCATATTAATTTTATCAGCACAACAATTTTTTATATTTTAACCACAAAAAAGTTCGAATTGCGAAAACCAATAAGTGTCAGTGAGAAGGCTGTACTTTCTTCTTTCTCGCCAGATCTGAAATCATTGGAGCAGTCTTTGCAAGAGCACAACGCAGATCATGTTTTGCAACAAGTCTGCTCTTTTATTTAGATTTGATAACCAACAAGCTTGAAAAGCCTATTTCACAAAGCTATATTGTTGGAATAGAAAGAATCAGGCGAACCTGCTTACAATAATTTCGTTGCAAATGACACTTTGTGGCTTTTCAATTACTGCTTCAACTATGAATGTAAATCCTTACTTTAAAAATTCCTCACTTTTTTTATTTTCTTAATACTTGTCTCTAGATTCATTATTAATCTGAAATTTTACAAAATAAATTTCAGTTTAGTTGACTAATTTATAATTAGAGAATATTGATATAAACACGAGAGTATCATACAACATCTTTTTAGAAGGCCTTAGGAGACCCACAGGTTGGGAACCGTTGCTTTATAGCAAAGTTACTCAATTACCAGCTCAAATGTGCGAATTTGAATCATCTGACTCTTGTAGTTTGACCCGAGGCCGGTTTTATAGTGAGCGGGGCTTATGGACAATGGCTATCTTTAAAACTGAAACTGGTTAGATACGATGTTGTTTATTTTCATAATTTCAGGTAATACTAATTTCCGGATCTTTGTATACATTGGAACTTGTCTAACTGGACCTTTGCTCATATATCATAAATAATATAGTCCTGTTCTTTAGTACAAATAATACCGCGGAACTCTAACAGTATTATTATTGAATTCTATGATATAATAGTCAATAGAGAGGATATCACTTCCAGGGTTTGCATAATAAGACTTATTCCAAGTGGTACAAATATAAATGAAGAAAAATATAGATTTAGTTAAATTTAGTATTGGCCATTATAAATCATTAACATGATATTGTAATAATTTTATATGTACGATAGAATACTCTTGTTTGTGCTCTGTGGCAAACTTACTTTCAATTAGAGATCGGGATTTTGATTCTCTGAGGCATGGCTAGGCATTTTATTTTTACTATGAGTAGATACAAATTCCTCCGCATTAAAATATTGGATATGTTGCGTTTTTATAATGGCGCAGATAGGATTTAAAACTGAGGGAAGGGGACTATTCAAGGCCGTTACTACATAAATTTAGTCAATAATATGGGTCACATGTCCTCTTTCCAACTGCAACCATCGTATGCTATGGGCTATGGCCTATGGTATATACAGATGTATGATTCATGTGTGTGATACTAATATAATTTATATACCAATGACCATGTATATATTCATACAAAAAAAAGTTACAATTGATATGATTTCAAAGTCATGTGACTAGAATCAAAAATTGTTTTTAAAGAACTCACTTCCATGTGTTTAAAAATAAATTTAGACAATAATATTTACGTGGGGCCATGAGATAAAAATTATCCCATATGAATAAAAATAAAGATACGAATAGAAGTTGACGACAACGACTGCTACTACCATAAAATGTTTAGGTCCCTATACATTAAAAAAAATAATATTTTGTCTGAGCTGAGAAGGAGTACAATTCCTCTGTCATAGACAAGATAGATTGCTCAATAAAATATGATGGTTTATGAAAGGCATGCATGTGGGACCTCCACACTCTCGCGAGACAAACACGCCGTGTTAGCAAATGTCCAAGTCAATTTTCCTTGTTTTTCTCCTAATGGTGCGTACTTTGTGAACTCTGCGATGCAAATTTAATTTCTTCTATTGCTTAATGACTCCACCTAATTAATTAATTAAGCCAATAGGTTATATCTTGTCACAGGTTCTTTACATTCCATTTTGGATGGGACTTAAATCAAGCCCTAGTATTTGGTTTGAACCGGTTTGCGATATCAAAGAAAGAAAGAAAAAAACATACGATCGAAGAAGGTGAACCTATAAATCTACCTCACAAACCCATTTTCAATTCATTTCTTCCTTACCTATTGAAGGCTTCATACGAGTAAAAGCAAGGCGACCTAATTTCAAATAATCACTCTAAAAAATCTCGTCCCACTTCTTACTCATCTCCTCATCGGGAATAAAAGGTAAATATTAATTACTTCCCCTTGTTGCTCGCTTCGTCATACGAGAAATCCCAAAATAAAAAGAGCCCCTTTCCTAAAGTTAGAACAATAGAACCCTCATTAGCAACATAATAACTCATGACCTAATACACATCTGTTGTGTAATTGGATGTTTTTCTTTCAATTTTATAGAGAGCTCTTATGACTGAAATTGAAGGAAAGTTACATTTGAGTACAGATTCAATACCATTTACAAGTATTGAGCAGTTTAAAATCGAATCATTAACGCAATTTGCAGCATAGAAAGCTCAGATTTTATCTTCTCTAGTTCACCTTGCCTATTCTTTAAAAGCAAAAAATGAAATTCATACAGATATGAATGGCCTTTAGTTGTAATCCCCTTTCAACCACCATCTTCCAATTGATCCACATCCACGACTTTACTTAATTTTCTAAAGAATTGTGAATCGGAATCGATATTTTCTACACAAAACTTTAGAATTGAATCCTATTTCATTCTACTATGTTAGAAACTGAATCGTGAATCGCGGTTCTCCAATTTTTCAGAGTAGTCTCAGCTCTACCTACAACTATCTCGCAAATAGTCTCACCACTTATTAATTAATATTATTTGGAATTGTTGTAACACAAACATATGGCTCCCAAGGCCACCTGTTAAGTCACCATCCCAATATCATCATATTTTTTTTATTGTTCAGCTCATCCCCCCCCCCTTTCAAGTATTTCCTGGTTAAAAAAAATATAAATTGACACTTTCACTTAGCTACTAACAGAGTTGCCACGGAAGTTAGGCCTGTAGCTGATTGTAAACACGCAACTTCCTGTTGTAACTGCCTAACCAACCTGCTGATTGGGTTTCATGACCGGCCCGCATATTTATTGGTGTATGGCAATGTTACTTGTAACATAGGTGTATGGCAGGGGTTGGCAACCTTTCAGACGTGGAGTGTCAACTTCAACATTTCTAATCAATTAGTGTGCCACTATCAACAATATTTATAAAAACATACACAGACTACCGGAATATGTTCTAATTTGTTCGTGGTAGTGAATATGTCTCCACGTGCGAGCAGGAGCACGTGTACCATAGGTTGCCGACCCCTGGTCTATGGTATCATTATTATAGTTTATGAAACTCACAACCAACCAATCAGTGATGGAGAAAGTTTCATACAAATCAATGTTTCTAGTAACATAGATAAAATAGCCTTTATATAAGCTGTTATTTCTTTACTCCGGCCTAATGTAATGTATGACTATGAGTTATGCCCTGTTATAAAAGTAGTTTTATGATGTATTACTGTAATAATTTGGAAATCAGTCATATTTTTATCAAATATCAAAAAGTTATTGATATTCCAAGATTGTCCAATTTATAGGAGTAGTTTTTTAAATAATTAATCACTTACATTTTACAAACAAACCCGTTTTTTGTAACTACTTAATAATATTAATACATAATATGGCTGTAATAATTACAGCGTTTAAATTTTTCCAGAATAAATGTGTACGATAGTAAAAGCATTTTCTAATTTCAATAAATTGCGATGTTAGACTAAGTTTGAGGCGTTATAAATAGTAGACATTAACTAAGTCTATTGTATTAATCACATAATTTATTAAACGCGTAGCTATACATTTGTCCTACATCTGCGTCTTTTATCTAGACTATTAATAAACAATTAAACGTCTGAATTTTAAATTGTCTTCAATATCAGTAGGAATGAATATTTATCCGTTATTAACAAGACTCTACTGTGTGTTTGTTGACGTACTATCCATTTAACAATTTACGCATTAAATTTTTCCTCTTCCACCCCCTCCCTCCTCAAGGCGGGTTACCACATCTATCAAGATTTTGTAAATATGTGTGTATAATTTTGGAACAGGCCCATAGACTTTATATTTTTAAAGACTTTCCAGATTATAATCTTCAAACCTCAAGAAATCTTGATATGAAAATCAAGAGGTTTTGTTATTTAAAATGAACCTTGTTTGGTGGAGATGAATTACCACAAAAAATAAATTTTGGAAGCACTTTAGTTACTTATACACATATATTTACAAAATCTCGATAGATTCAGTTATTTCATAATTTAATTGATGAAGTTAAGACTTACGTAGTCACTCATTCAGTGTCGAGTGTGCGTGTTATGTGTTAAAACGTCAATTTTTGTCATGACAAATATTTATTTTACTTATTATTTCAGGCTATAATAGCTGCCATTGTATAGGAAAGCCCTAAACACTTCTTCTCCCTTAACTAAAATTATTCATCATGAAATCGTGTGCTTCTATGTCAAAGCAATCTGACGGATCCATTAGTACAGTTGACCATACTAAATTTACTCAAGATGCCATTATGGTTCTTCCGACACACGTTCGCCCAAACCCCCTGAGCTACTTGGACTTCACAGATTGGTGCTTTGCGCCATAAAGTTCGCTATTACCTCAGAAAGGAGAATAGAATGATGATCTCTTGCTAATATCGAGCTAAGTTAGACGACCAAACGGCTTAAAACTAAACCATACAAAGAACACTGTGTGTGCGCGCTATATGAACTCTCTCATTTATATTTAATTTAACATAACTTACCAAATTGAAGAAATAACCCCAAGATGAAGGAAGGTGCTAATTCCAGCAAAAAGGGAGCTGTATTGCGATCCTTTATTGCAGGATCATTTTCTGCCTCCGTCTCTACAGTTCTATTTCAGCCCCTTGATTTGATTAAAACAAGAATGATTCAACGAACGGTAGTGTTTGATGGAGCCACTATGGTTACAGTCACACGAGAGGTGCTCTCGTCTGATGCCAAAATACTAGGTTTGTGGAAAGGAATCGCACCGTCTCTTCTCCGTACTGTTCCTGGAGTTGGTATTCATTTCAGTTCTCTTACTTTTTTGGATAAAATTGGCCTTAAGGGAAAAGATACACTCAGCTCACTTATTTGTGGCATGATGGCTCGCTCCACTGCTGCTTTAATTACCATTCCTCTTACAGTGGTCAAAGTTCGGTATGAATCCGGATTATTCCCTTATAAATCTGTAATAAGTGCCTTGATTGAAATGCGTAGTAAAGAGGGCTATCGAGGAATGAGCTCTGGCCTTATTCCTACCATCCTTCGAGATGCACCCTTTTCAGGGATTTACTTGGCATTTTACAGTACTTTAAAGCAAAAAGCTCAGTGCTCAACCTTACCAGATCACGATGCAGCATGGATTCACTTCCTTTGTGGACTGATTGCTGGAATGGCTGCTTCTGCTGTAACTCATCCTGCTGATGTTATAAAAACAAGGATACAACTTGATCATCAGTGCAACTCACGAAATATTATGAACGTTGCCACCTCCATCTGGAGCCAGAACGGACCCAAAGGATACTTTGTAGGTCTTGCTCCAAGGATGTTACGTAGAAGTCTCATGGCTGCACTTACTTGGTCAGTTTATGAAGAAATTATGAAGAAAACTGGATTGAAATAAACATACTCTCTAAATATTTATTAACAGACTAATACAAATTTGGTGGTGGCTACCACAATAAAGACAATCATTTTGAATCTTACTAAACATTCTAACAAACCATTTTTTTTTTCTATTATATTAATTGTTAATCTAAATAACATACAAGACAAGTAAAGATTAAAATACTAATAATAATTTTTGAAGGAACTAATACTTTATAATCTACATCCATTATTTGAAATAAAATCAATTATGTCCCATGATTATATTATCTTTTTAATCAGAGAGTTTTTGCTATTATTAATTACTATGTACATATTATGTTGTATTGCGTTAGAGTAGATGCAATTAAAATTCACGATACATTACCTGTAGATACATAATTTTATACTTGGGGTGGGGGGGAGTACTATTAAAACTCACTCAATTAATTTGATTACTTTTTAACTACAGTGTACGGCAGCGAATCGTGCAGTAATTGATTCCCGTGCACAATTTCACCCAGATTTTCGAAAATAAAAGAGGCAGGGAATTAAAATTTTTACTGGTTTATTGGTATGTCATTAGCTCTATCATTTTCTCAAAATATCCACCAGCATGGGGTGGATGGCCAAGTACGTCTTACTCACAAAGTCCTCGCTCATTTTCTCCCACTCCTTATCCACCGCAGCCTTCAGAGACTCCACATTGGGGTGAGAGGTCACATAAGCCTTCTTTTCAACTGCATCTTATAGTCCAGTTCTGGGTTTGACAGCGGTCAAAAGTCTTTTAACCAGAATTCCAAAAATTAATAGAAATTTACAGATAATTATTTTTTGTTTGGAAACCAAATTTAAAATATTATTTTTTTTTTAATTTCAAAAATTGGCCATGTTTCTCATGCTCTTCATCGGCCTCCTCTCTATCTTCTCCTTCACCGAGTCCAAGAAGGCTGGAGACCGAATTTTGTAGAGACCCCCGCTATCAGGACTCCGTGGAAGACTCATACCATCCTATTTCAGCTTCTTTACCTTGAAAACGAACCTCTCCGAGCAGCCGAAAATCCTAAAAACTTCTTCCACCTTGACCTTGCCGTCGAGCAAGTCGGATATGCTTTTTCTCGATCGTAATATGAACGGGTTTTTTTTAAATTGTTCTAATTGGATTCTAGAATAAGTTTATACAACTTAAAATAGTTTAAAATAAGAGATACGAGCTCTGAACAAGTTTAAATCCTACTGCATGATTCATTGCCGCACACTGAACATCACGGATGATAAAGTTTTTCTCTTGTCACCATTCAATAATTGTGGATCTTTTTTTTTTGATACACAAATAGAAAAAGGTTTCTATACTATGGTTTTGATACTATTTTTTTAAACAGAATGTGAATAAACTCATAAGTCAGATAAACTATTGAGTTTTTTGTGTTTCTTGAACATGAAATAGTGATACCACATGTATTGAGACGAATTGGAAATAATGCAGATCCTACATTTAATCAGTGATCGCTATGATATGCATTACATATTTATTTATATTGTTTATATACAGGGTGATAGAATGGCAAACACAGGGGCAGTTTGGGGGGGCTAGTTACCTCTATTTTATACTACATAATAGGCATATAACATTGACAGATGTATGTATATGTAGAATAATCCTTGAAAATCAGTAGAGCCTAGGCCTCCATAGGTGGAGTACTTATGGGCAAATATCCCTTGTAATAGATATATTAATTATATTTGTCTTAATTTTATTTAGCCAAAGAGTAGAGACAGCTGTTGTCTGTAGTCCATATACTTCATTGGTCATTATTAGTTGTGACGTCAGTAAAGTGAAACCCTAACTATTTATCATTGAAAAGAATGAAGGAAATAATTTGAGGACTGCATTCAACAGCTGTCTCAATGGCTCGACTCAATAGTTTGTAGCTAAATGTATTAAGAAGTTCGAACCGCATCCACTCCCATTACATTACTGTATTTTATATAGTTTTCCCTTTTTAACTTCCTTTTCCTCCTGGACCTGAGCGTGAACGGAACGCCGTAACACTATTAAAAAAATAGTAGAATGACTACCAAGCGCCGTAATAACGGAAGAGCCAAGCACGGACGTGGGCACGTCAAGTACATTCGGTGTACCAACTGCTCCAAAGCTTGCCCCAAGGACAAAGCTATCAGGAAGTTTGTTATCCGTAACATTGTTGAGGCCGCCGCTGTCCGAGATATTGCTGACGCCTCTGTCTACGCAAGTAAGTGTCTCCTCACTCTTACCTCCTTATGGATCCCTTCTTTCACGTGACTCCTTCCTCTTTTTCAGACTACCAATTGCCCAAGTTGTACGCCAAGTTATACTACTGCGTTTCATGCGCAATCCACAGCAAGGTCGTAAGAAATCGTTCCCGGGAAGCCCGCAAGGATCGTACACCTCCACCAAGATACCCCATCCGTGCTCCCATGAACCAACAGGGAGCCAACAAAGTCGGCGCCTCCAAATAAATCATTATCTCCTTTCTTTATGTTCTCATAAATATTGAATTATAGTGACTACACTGTATCACGGACTCTCTGTTTACCTTTATTTCGCTTAATAATCAATAATCATCGTCAGTGATAATCAATTATTCCACCCCAATTACTTGCTTTGATATGTTGAAGGAACGGACATCCTTCCCTCTAACTAGTGCATATTGTTCTCTTTCTTAATGTGTGTACACAATGAGATTTTCTGATCGTTTCAATACCTCTGTTGATAGTTAAGATACCACTTTAGAGAAACTCAAGTGACGATTAATTAGCTATTATGGTGACTATCAAAATGTATTAGGGTTTTAACGCAGATATGAATTACAAATTTTGTGAGATTCATTGGTCCTACATATTTAATAGTGGACCTAACGTCTGAGAGTAGTCTCTAGAACATCGGTTCCCCACTTTTTGTGCTGTGACTCCTTAATAACATTAACTAAGCTGCGGTAACCCCAAGGAATCAAAGCTATATGGGTTTATCCTACTTTTCTGGAGCTAACTTATACCATTCTAAATATTTAAATATCTGATAATTTATGGGCACAAAGTTTTTTATTTCTTAAATTTCTTTGCCAGTGACATTTTTCTATTCCTGCTTCAACTAGGAAAGTAAATCCTTAGTTTAAAAATTCCTCACTCTATTTTTATTTCCTAATACCTTTCTCTCCACTCATCTCGACAATCTCAAATTTTTAAAATTATATTTTAATTTAGTTGACTTATTATAATTAGAGATTATTGATTTTAACACGAGAATCCAACTCTAGGACATTCAGTATCATGCAACAACTTTTTAGAAGGCTTTAAGCAATCCCAGTTGGGGTTGCCACTCACAGATGGGTAACCACTACTTTGGAAGTACGATTTTTTCTATAGCTAAACGTATCTGACAAGGCTCACTGTCGAATTCGTGGGATCCTGTATTAATTATGTAGATAATCAATTGATTAGTCTTATGTTTTGATAAGTATTTGTACATAACTAATTGTTATACGGAACAAATGTGAATATATATTAATTTATTTATAAGAGTATTATCCATTGTGCTAAGTATAGTAACTGGAAAAAAAGAGTAACAAAAAATATAGAACTTTCCTCTCGGCAAAGAATCTACCAAATTCTGAAAGAATTAAAAAACTTAATTAATATCTAAAATGAAATAGATTTTCTTATTGAAAACGTAATCAATGAAAAAAGACCCACATTTTGGCTTAAAAAATATTTATAAGAAAATATGCAATAAAAAAAATCGAAAAAATTTAATTTTGAACAAAAACACAAGATTCGAAATTCTGTTTCGAAGAGCAAAATTAAAAAAAAAAAATACTAATGTAAATCTGTTATATAGTGCCGCTAACATTAAACCCCTAGGCATCCCCTGTAAAAATTGTACTATTCCGCCACTGGTAAAGACCATTGAAATACAGTCAAATTCGGATAAGATCAACTTTGTACGCAGAAACATATTTTTACAATATTATAAATGACGTCTTTGTAGAACAACTTTTAATGTGACCACACATAAATTTAAATAACTACTAGTCTAAATACTCACTTACCGTTTTACTATCATAATGCCGTCAACTAAAAATATAGTAATTAATTTTGAATGGCTATAAAAAAATTTATGTGGAAGTGAGATACACTTGAGTCTTTAACAATGATCAAGAGTTAATATTATGGCAATATATAAGTTTAGATAGTTAAACTGTAATTGAATATTTACCCAATATAGAAAATTCATCAAGTATTGACGAACATAGCTTCGATAATTCCGTTATTGGTCTTACATTAAGCTGAATAAGCTACGTTAAGGAGAGTAATAATTGACAAAATTTCTTCTGTTGTAAATAATGTTTATGGCGACTCTTTTCATTTTGGAATTGTTCCATTAATTTAAAAGACAGAAAAGGACCAATAATTATTTCATATACGGTCGAGACTACTCGTAATAGAACAGGATAAATCCTCATTAAAGGATATTATTTAAAAAAAGAATAAAATACTTTGACAAGAAGTTCTTAGTTGTAAGAGGGATAATTCTTTATATGGATATGGGTAACAAAGACTTTTAAGATACTGCGTCACACAAACAATTGAACTGCGATTCATTCAACCAAGTATTTGACGCAATGGTTTTTAAATAATACGATCCAATTTAGAATTAAGACGGAGAATGTGAGCCCATAAGTCCCATGTTAGAGTTATATAATATAATGATATCGTAAGAAGTTGTATTTCATTAACTTGTAGTTGATGCATATCAGAAAGAGATAATTAATCAATCAATGAATATATCATACACTAGTAACCGAATTGAACGCACAAGCTGCAATCCTGTCATTCAATGGTACAATTTGATAGCTGTTGAACAAAATGGGAGTATAAAGATTGAACAGAGTACTATTTAATGAATGAATCTAAAATAAATAGAAGAACAATATTAATTGATTTAAGAGACAACAATTAACATGATTATTGATTTGATAATGATTGAAATCTAAAAGTATGAGGCTCTGCTGAAGTTAGGATAGGAATCGTTGAGGTATTTCTGTTACAGCATAGGGCCGATTTCGTCTTATAGCGGCTCGAGATGGAGGTGGTTCGTAATGTGGGGAAAAGGCTTTTCCTCGATGATTAAAGATGTAAAAGCTGGATCTATTTCGTGTGTTCTCCCAATTGCGCTGAGCTAGCTCCACAGTGGCTCGAATCTCCTTAAAGGATCCTGATACATGCACAACACCCACCATGGCACTTGCGAGTCCAATCAGTGTTTGTAAAACAATATCCAGAGGAAGATCTTCTTCTTGCTCTCCGGGGTCTTCGTGTTTGCGTCTTGCTCTCCACTCAGCCGCGGAATAGGCGGCATGCAGAACCACGAGTATGGAAAGAGCCAGGAGATAGTGCATTCCGGATTCCCAATTCCCCATTGTGTATACTCGTTAAAAGGAAGTTCTCCAAGGATTAAAACGATTCAAGATAGAGATATATTAACCTACTTAATAATTATAAGTTAAAACTTATAAAAAACTCAAGAGAAGTGTGAAAAACTTATGCGCCAGATCGCAGCACTTGTATAAGCATCTTGTGCAAATTGATATATTTCTTCCTCTTAAAAGCATTATTTAATTACCTAGAATTCGAATCACCTACTATACACTAAGTAAATTAAGTGATGCTATCATTAAATTTTGATCTATTAAAATAAAATGGTTATCATGTATTTATGAGCAGGGGGAGTTGCTAGTTTTCATCATGGGGGGGGCGGCCCCAAAAATTATCAACACCGTAATATTAATAACATTAATAAATATGTTTGTTTTTAAATATACATATGATAAAAACTATGGGGGAGCTTGAAAAGAGGCTAGCGAACAGTGGTCATTTGAACTTTATAATTGTGCCCCAGAATACTTAAATTTAAAAATGGTATTAATATAGAATAGCCAGAAATTACATCATTAATTTAATGATCATTTATTATTCGTCTCATTTTTTGTATAAATAATATTTATGCACAGATGCAGGGCTGGAGCATGATTCATGATCCTATCAATAGTGAAGTATAATTATAATAAATTTAACCCAAACTTTGATATGATCCATACATATAAATAACAAAAATTTGATTATATAAACGATTTAAATTATTCAACGAAAGAGTAATGAGGGATTTATTCGCTAGATGTCGTTTTTCGTATTACTTTATGCGCATGCGCAATTTCTACTTATTCAACGTTGACGTATGTTGTATACGTCATTAGCAAATTGTATGACGTGCCGAGTGAAACAGTTTGCCCTTGGTGTTTTCGCTTTGCTGCATGCTCAACAAATTCCGGTCTCAACGTCTCATCCTTGCTGCCTGTAAATCAACATGACTGAGCGGAAGGGAACTTTTAAAGTGGAGTTCCTCAAGGATATTGAAAAAGAGGTTCAATCTAAATGGGAGGAACTCAAGGTGGGCTCATCGTGTTCTTTGACGATGAATAATTCATTACTCATTGCTTCTCTTTCGGCTTTAGGTCTTCGAAGAAGATCATGACCAGAATGGAGCAGACAAATTCTTTGTCACCTTTCCATATCCCTACATGAATGGCTGCCTTCACTTGGGGCATACTTTCTCTCTCTCCAAATGTGAGGTAAATCAATGAAATTGGGGAATTGAAAATTGTTACCCGTCAAGAATCAAGCAAGCTAGAATTATTTCTATCAAAATTGAGTCTGGATTAAAATACTCCATTTGTATCTACAAATTATTCTTATTAATCCTTTGGCTGTGTCCCAAATTGCACTCTTAAATAGCCAAAATTTAGAAATTGAGAGATTATATAAACTTGAAAGGGCTATAACGGTTCCAAATTAAGTCTCTGAACTGTAATAAAGGTTCTTAACTATATCTTGTATTTTTGTGTATATACACTCATCCCAGTAATTTGAATAAGGAGCCTCTAATTGACTCAAATATGTCAATGAAATATTGGGTTGTATGTATATACTATTTTTTGGATAACTTTTACTTAAATGAATGATTTACGCTACTTCTTGGTATGAAGTAATGCAGTAATTGAATAATCCATCATGAATGCTCGATTAATTTCTAGTGTAATTTTTGACTATTTTATAAATTAAGTAGCTTAAATCAAATAAATATTATAAACTGCAGCTAATATTCTATTTGACTCAAATTTGTCTATGAAATATTGGGCTCAATGTTTATATGTTATGTACAAAATGTAACTTGTAATTAAATGAAGGATTTACGGTACTTCTAGAGATGAAGATAATGCAATGATTTTATATTCCAATCATTGATGATCGATATATTAATTGAGTCATTTTTACTATTTTAATACAAAATGACTAAAATATGACTATTCTATTGCACAGTATAAAGTTCAAATGCTTACAGTTATATTACTCATAACCATTTAGTTTTAATGAGATGATGGTATGAATGTATAGTTGGTAATAGGAAGGACCATTGTTGTATTTTAATTATGCATTTTAAGACTGAGAAGTTGAAACTTGTACAATTTTGTTTTTTATGTTGACGCTCCACAATTGTCAATTTGAAGTATAATACTGATTAATTAATTAATATTTTCTTCTCATTCCGTACAATAAATAGTTTGCAGTGGGATTTCAAAGGCTCAAAGGGAAGAAATGCTTGTTTCCTTTTGGATTTCATTGTACTGGAATGCCGATTAAAGCATGTGCAGACAAACTCAAAAGGGAAATGCAAGACTTCGGGTTTCCTCCGACATTCCCCTCAGGTGGATTTGAAGTCTCGCCCAAGGAGGAATCTGTGGACTCGGAGTCTGCTATCTTTAAGGATAAGTCCAAGGGGAAAAAGTCTAAGGCTGTTGCAAAAACAGGGACTGCTAAATATCAATGGGAAATTATGAAAGGCTTGGGTCTTACAGATGATGAGATCAAACCCTTTGCTGATTCCTCACATTGGTTAGAATACTTTCCACCTCTAGCCAAAAGGGATTTAAAGAAGATGGGATTACACGTAGATTGGAGAAGGTCCTTCATCACGACGGATGTGAATCCATTCTATGACTCTTTTGTTCGTTGGCAATTTACCCGCTTAAAGGAAAGGGAAAAAGTAAAATTTGGAAAGAGGTACACCATTTTTTCACCAAAGGATGGCCAGCCCTGTATGGATCATGACAGGAGCTCTGGTGAAGGCGTTGGCCCTCAGGAGTATACATTGATAAAGATGAAGTTATTGGCTCCCTATCCTAGTAAATTAAAGTAAGTAAAAATTTAGCTTTATACCGAGTGGTCCATTAAAATCTGAACACTTTTAATTTTAAACTTCAACAAGATATAACTTATTAATTAATATTAGTATTTAAACCATATTAATACTGTAAATAGATGTGCGTCTGAGCTCTCTTAATAATACATTGCAGCTTAGTCCTTAGCTGCAATGATGGCTTCGTGGTGGTGGTGGAATGCTTAACGCCTACTGCGGATATAGGCCTCTGGCATGGCATCTCAGTGCTCGCTGACAGGGGATTTGAGGGCATCAGTGTTTGCATGACTGACACTGCAGGCATTCCTTTCGACATGTAAGCAAAAGCTGTGGTTGAGTGGCTGTAGGGGGCCAAAAGTATCAAAAAAGAGTTCAAAAGAACTCAAAATACTAATTCAAAACTCATTCAAAAAAGTCTTGCAGCGGAGGAGATGGGTTTCTTACATTGTTGGTATCAAAAGTTGTCTCTCCACCCTAACAAGGCTCGTTCCACCCACTTTTTTAATAACTCTCTGGACAGTCTGGTGTGAAGCTTCTAGATCTCTTACATGGGCGGTCATGGATTTGAGGAGATTGATCTGGGCTGTTTTCCTTAACTACTCCGGATCCAGTTTGGCCTTTTTGACAGAGCTCTTCTTCCTGTGCGCGAATAGAAATTCGTCAATCACGTTTTAGTCTCATTTTCTCGATTTGGGCGTAAGCTAGAGAGCTCAGGCTTGTTTTGTTTTGTAACTAATTGTTAATGCTTTAATATATCGAAATATGAATTAATTTCAATCACTCGACCTGCATTAATTAGGAAATTAGTAAGAGTTCAGATATAAATGGACCAGCCGGTATATTGCTTGAGTTATACTTAAATAACGGTTTGTGCTGCCTATGCAGGTCGCTCAAAGAACCTATTTATTTTGTTGCAGCCACACTCCGACCCGAGACCATGTACGGTCAAACAAACTGTTGGATTCATCCTGACATCAAATATTCGGCATTTCGTGTTAATGTAAAGGGCGAGAAGTCCATCTATATTTGTACTGAAAGAGCAGCGAGGAATATGTCATATCAGGGATTTACTCATGAAAATGGGAAAATTGATTTTGTGGTTAAAGAACTTAAAGGAGAAGATTTACTTGGTGCTGCTCTGTCAGCTCCTTTGACTTCATTTGAAAAAATACATGCTCTCCCTATGCTCACTATAAAATCTGATAAAGGCACAGGTGTTGTTACTAGTGTCCCTTCAGACTCTCCAGATGACTATGCTGCCCTAAGAGACCTAAAGAACAAAGCACCTTTCAGAGAAAAGTATGGGATCGCTGATGATATGGTTCTTCCTTTTGATCCTGTGCCAATCATTTCTGTACCGGAATTGGGAAATTTAAGCGCCGTTTATGTGTGTGATAAACTTAAAATTCAAAGCCAAAATGATAGAGATAAATTGACTGAAGCTAAGGAACAAGTCTATTTAAAAGGTTTTTACGAAGGGGTAATGATCGTTGGTGAACATAAAGGAAAATCTGTGCAAGAGGTCAAACCCTTATTAAAAGATGAAATGATTGGAAATAACTCTGCCGTACTATATATGGAACCAGAGAAGCCTATTACCTCTCGTAGTGGAGATGACTGTGTTGTCGCTCTATGTGATCAATGGTACTTGGATTATGGTGAAGAAACATGGTTGAAATCTACAGAGAGCTGCTTAGAAGGGGTTGAATGCTATCACGATGAAGTAAAAAAGAATTTTCACTCAACATTAGGTTGGCTCAAGGAGCATGCATGCTCTAGAACTTATGGACTCGGAAGTAAATTGCCTTGGGATGAAAGTTGGCTTATCGAATCATTATCTGACTCAACAATTTATATGGCTTACTATACAATTGCACACTTTCTTCAAGGGGACACATTCGATGGAAAGGCTTCATCCAATGCGCTGAACATAAAGTAAGACTATGCTTCTCTTATTCGTTACTTTTTAATTTTATCCTTTCAGGCCAGAAGAGATGACACCTGAAGTATGGGACTATATTTTTTTCAAAAAGGCATCCTATCCAAAGAACTCCAAGATTTCTAAAGAATCTTTGGAAAAAATGAAGGGAGAGTTCGAATATTGGTACCCTGTGGACCTACGAGTATCTGGAAAAGATTTGGTTCCCAATCATCTTACCTATTATCTTTATAATCATGTAGCTATGTGGCCAGAGGCAGATGATAAAAAATGGCCACAAGGGATTCGTGCTAATGGGCATCTTCTTCTAAACTCTGAAAAAATGAGTAAATCTACCGGAAACTTTTTAACTCTTACGGATGCAATCAACAAGTTCTCTGCCGATGGAATGAGATTAGCTCTTGCTGATGCCGGGGACTCAGTTGAGGATGCTAACTTTGCTGAGACATTGGCAGAGGCGGGAATTTTGAGACTTTACAACTTTATTGAATGGGTAAAGGAAATGATTGATGAAAAGGATATTACGTTTAGAACAGATAAATCATTTAATTTCCATGACACAGTCTTCGCTAATGAAATGAACAAAAAGATCATTGAGACGGATAAAAACTTTGGTAATATGCTTTTCAGAGAAGGCCTTCGAACGGGATTTTTTGAGATGCAACAGTCTCGTGATAAATACAGGGAACTCTGTGGGGCTGTCGGAATGCAAAAGGCTCTGGTTCTTCAGTTCATTGAAGTACAATCAATTTTGCTTTCCCCTATTTGTCCCCACGTCTCTGAACATATTTGGAAGCTATTGGGGAAAGAAGGCTCCATTTTAACCATAAAATGGCCTAAGGCACAAGAAGTGGACGATATTATCATTAAAAGTTCCGAGTATTTGATGGAAGCCATAAGAAATTTCCGTCTAAAACTGAAGGCGTTTTCTCAACCTCCGAAGAACAAAAAGTTGTCCAAAGAAGTTTCCCCTTCCAAACCTACACACGCCACTGCCTATGTTGCTAAGACATACCCTAATTGGCAATGCATCGTTTTGTCAAAGTTAAAGGAGATGTATACAAGCTCACCTGGTGCTATCCCTGACAACAAAGTGGTGTCTCAAGAACTGGGCAAAATCCCAGAGCTTAAGAAGTGGATGAAAAAAATAATGCCTTTTGTACAATTTACTAAGGATAGGGTTGCGGCGACAGGTCTGTCCACTTTAGATTTAACTCTTCCATTTGACGAGCTCAATGTCCTTAGGAATAACAAGGATTATATTTGTACAAATTTGGGTTTGGATGGACTGGAAATTAATTACTCTGACATGGCACCAGATGTGAAGATTAAAGAAGAGGGATGCCGTCCAGGAGAACCTTATATTCATTTTAGAACCGAACCTTCAGTTTCGATTACTTTTTCAAATAATCAACCTCATTCCGGTTTGTTTGAATTTGTTTGCGGTATTCTAGAGGGTGATACAACTGAGAGTGTTATTGCTAGATTGTGTCGAACTGAACGGGGAATAAAAAATGTATCTAAAGTGAAATTGTTCCGCTACTCTGATCCATTGATGGGGTCTAGAAAAATGCCTTCCCTTGATAAACCTTTTGATGGGAAAGTTGAAATCACTCCTAGTGATATTTGGAGCGTTGACCTTCAAGGAGGAAATGTTTTCATAATGAATAGAGATTCTAAAGAATCCGTTGGAAACAAAATTGTCTATAATATTTGTTAATAAACTGACAATATAATATTTTATATGGATCCAAAAATAAACTACATTCTAAAGTCATTTGTTTAGACTATCATCTCATTTTGGTTATAAAAGACTGGACATATATAAACTTTTTATATGTCATAGTATATGAACTGTTTTATGTACAAGAATAACGTTAAATTTATAAAGACTATAGGGCTGTTTAACCTTAGACACAACTTGTTTGCAAATACACGGCGCTAGTATCTGAGCAAAACTCAATAGGATTTTAAACGACTAATAACTAAGAAATGTGAAAACCCCAAACTCGCCACAAAAAAATAATGCAACGGAGTAATGTTAATTTTTCGACAGGAGTTTGATTTCCTCTTAGCGTCTAAAATGTGTGATCCAGTCAGATTTTAATTGACAGTAAGTAGCTATTCTTGTACATCAAAGAGTCCCTAGTAGGGCATGAGCGTTGTTTACTTATACATAATGATTTAAATAAGGAAACAGAGAGTTGGACAAAATAACGAAACTCCCTGAATGATAATTATCATTATCACGCAGAGGAGACAACAGCGCCCTCAAACAGTCTATACTTATATTAGCTCAGGCTACAGAAATCACACCACCTTGCGGATAATATATTTTTTTCATTTTAGAATAAGAAATGCCCATAATGTATGCATATATCTAAAAAGATGGAAGGACTCAATTTATTAACATTCCTACAAAAAATCAATAATAATAAGCAGACTATTAAGAGACAAGAATAGTAGTTATAAGAATGGCTAAATTAAATGTTAATTATAATATGAATAACAGTCTGAATCTGAGTTCCACTAAGGCCAAATTTGTGAAAGCAAGCACCTATATATGTACATAATATTTATATATACGATTTTAAAACAAAAACGTTTCCATTGATGATATTATTATGAAATAAGGGAGAATAAAGAGCTCTTAACATAAGTTTTTGTTCATATAATAATTGTGATGTGGAATGTGAGAAAAATTATATTCGTTAGTATTGATACCAGGGTTGTTTTCGAACCCATTTGAGTCGAATCCCTGCGTCTGTTCGTATTTTAATGGAGGCAGCCTCTGCCACGGTAACTGTATGTTTGACAGACTGCATTAAATTTTGGGCATTTCCCACAAGCATTTCCGTGGCTTCCATATCCTCACAAGTACCTTAAAAGAATTTAAAATACTGATTAAATAACTCCTTTCAGAGGCGTCCGCAGGATTATCTATATATACATATTATTTTTTTTGGCTGGGTAAAAATTGGGAAATTAAATTTTTTCGAAAAAAATTTCAAAAATCCACAATTGTTCACAACAAATAAAATTTTTCTAAAAAATTACCGAAATCCTCGAATGTTCTCTACAAATTTTTTGGAGAGAAATTTGGGAGATCTTTAAAACTATTTGCAGAAAATTAAATTTTTAGGAAAAAAATATAAAAAGTTAAATTAAATTTCCTAGTAAAAAAAATTCCTTAATTTGGAGGTGGGCTACAGTCCCTTCAACCCACTCACTGCGGACGCCCTTGCGTTTAAGGTGGAACACTACATACCTCTATTGGACTGAACACCTAACATAGTGGCTTTGACCGTTGATAGGATTTTGAGTTGAGTGGCAATGGTAGGGATTCTCTCACAGACTTGTAGAAGATTCTGTAAATTAAACGTGGGGAGAAAAAAAATCACTTGAGCATATCACATTTAAAGCAAGTAAAAATCATACAGTTCTCATTCTTTTGTCAGTACATTCCTTGGCCAATTCCTTGGCTATACGTGTGACATCATCTGATGCTTCTGCAATGGACTTGGCACAAGTAATAAGTTCTCTTTTGGAACCAGAGTCCTCTCCAACCAATTGAGAGAGTTTGGCCATGAGATGAGCCATCTTCTTAGCAGCTGCGATAATGTCATTGTCCTTGCTGGACCATTGTCTAACCTCTTGATGAAGATCATGAGCAGCCAACTGTGGATTTAAAAGTAAAATGAGTAAGAGTAATTCAATAGCGTTTTCACGGGACGTCAGGATTGTTCATGTCGGCCAATTTGGGGCCTTGAATAACCAAGTGTTATGTCAATAAAAACCCTTTTTTCATAAATATTAAGTAAAATAGTCGACAATTGGGTTCAAAATGGGACCAACCAGTACCGTCGCTACCCCCCCCAACTTTTTATCATATACAGGTCAGGGCAAAACGTGGACTCGAGAGATGGATTTAGAAATACATCAATAATTTTATATTTTTAATAATAATTAATAGGAAAAAAAATATGTCAACGAAATATGTAGACAAGGCTTTTGCAAAACTTTTTTCACTCAATATAACCACCTACATTATCAATCACAGCCTTACTAGTGGCCTGAAGGGCATGCAGAAGTTGATGACAAACTCCTCTGACAAGTTGTCCGATGCAGCCACTATGGAGGACTTCAGAGAGTCCATATTTGGGTGTGAGGTCTTGTTGGCTTCCTTCTCAAGGTATCCCATATAGAAAAGTCAAGTGGGTTCAAATCTGATGAGGAAGGGGCCATATCTCTTTGGATCAAAATCGAGCCATGTTATCTACACATAACTTTTGGTACTTGCCGGACGTGTGAGAGATGGCGACGTCCTGAGTCCACGTGTAGTTACCCTTCGGGTAGTTGGTTTTTAGCTATTGAAAGATGATGTACCTAAGTACCTTATAGTAGGCCGATTTTCTGTTCAGCCTTGAAAAAGAACAAATGCATTTTCTTTTCATTAGAGATCACAACGCCGAGCACAATTGTTTGGGACGGATATTTGGTATGGGCATCTTCTCTTGTTTTGCAAGCCAGCAGCTGTTCCGACGGTTGTGGAATTGATCAACTTTGAAAATCTTCTTGTCCAAGAAAATTTTCACAATTCACCCATTTGCTTTGACCCATGAGAGGATTTTCTTGCACCTCTCGAGCCTCATGGCTTTCATGCTCTGTTAGATATTGGCATGGGGTCATTGTGAAATAAAATAGTCCCAAGTTGTGTTTTATAGCCCTCCTGATGGTCATAGGAACGACAGAGAAGTCGTTGGCGAGGCAAGTCGTCGAATTAGAGGGATCCTCCTTTATATTTATATCCCAACTTAATATGAACTTCGTATCCCTCTTTAAATTATGCCCTCCACTTCCTGACACCCTGGAGAGGTCTTCTCAATTCTTTTAAAATCTTGGCCAACTTACAAACCAGGCTACTAGAACACTTAACAATATCCGTAATCTTCATCATATCAACTCCAGCATCTAGGCGATCTGAGATGCACTACCTTTTTTGCTTGTTGCTTGCTCATGATGATGAAATAACTAAATGATTATTATAGTTTGTTTTTGTAAAAAAGGACGGCAGAAACAGAATATCAAAAAATTATCACAAAACCTTCTTATAGTAATGAGAAATAAACATTAATTATCTGTCCACGTTTTGCTACCTTACCTTGTATATAAAATAAATATATTTATAAAAGTAATTATGCAACGGTGCTGATAATTTTTGTGAATAAGCTCCCCCAAACGATGAAAGCTAACACACCCCTGGGACCAATAAATAAAATAACTTCAACCTTTACCCTCTATCAAAAATATATCCCTCTAATGTTTAGTTTTATATCTGCCCCTAAAATTTATGGAAAATATATTATTACATCGTTATATAATCTTATTTTTGTGTTGTACATAAAATTTAATAATTATTATGGAAATAATAAAATACTTTTCTTCAACTGTCCTACTTTTTCTAGGTATATTATAGCATATTACAAGGGGCATTTGCTTCTTAGAAACACGGCGCCAGTGGAGTTTAAACTACCTGGGGACCCAGCAATTGGCCTGGATACAGCTTTGCTATTTTACTGGTAATTGACTTCTTCTAGGCCACCACAGACGAATTATTCTTGGTGCAAGCCCTTGCTCGAAACTCCCCCAGAGATAGAAATCGCATGGGTTCAAGTACAGGCTATTTATAGGCCAAAAATCGGGTTCCAAAGATGGGAACATGTCGTGGTCAATACATCCTGCACTTTTTTAGCCTTTTGGGCCACTGGACAGTCTTGTTGGAAGGTGCAATTTCTATCTTGGACTACTCCATCATTCCAGGGAATGTAAATTAAAAGTGCAAAACCACAACCAGTACAATGGCAATGCTGGATCCGCCAGAGGTCGTGCGGGCCTACTAAAGCTTTTGGCGCCGTGTGGCAGAGGCTATCAAGAAAAGCGAATCTCATTATAAATAATTGAATGTAATTAAATGTAGCAGCTTTCAAATAAATAAAAAATTATGGTTCTACTCCATCTAGTTTGTTCGATATAAGCCACTATGTATAATCCTCCAAACTGGCTTCAATTATGATGCAATTTATGACGTCAGTGGAAACACTCCATAAAACATACAAATTTGCAATGCTAAATAATGAATGACTTACTCTCATCGTCTGTTTGCATTATAATAACAATAAACATTCTTGTTAAAATTTAAAATATAGATGCAGCTAATTCGTTAACATACCATAATGGGTCCTTGGCTGGGAGTTGGTGCACTAAGAAAAAAGTCTTCGGACTCATCATCTGTCGTATCGAAATTCACAGGGCGATTTTGTGTTCCATTTAAGTGATGCCCATTGTAGTAATCATCATCACTTGGCAGGGGAGGCCGTGGTGGAGCATTCGGATCTGATTCTATTGGGATTAAAAAAAAATTAATTTAGTATATTATTTAATTAACAATGAAAGTTATCAAATGATGTTATTAGAAACAAAAAAATCAAACGTGCAAACATTACGAGCACACTTAAAGCTAATATAGAGTTTTCAACGATCCTTTGCCTAAATATATACGTATGAGTATTAAGGCAGTCATCATAATTAATGAGATTTATGCAACTATTATTAATAAAGAACCAAAATAGCGAACGCAATAACTAAAGGTTAATTGATGATTTATGATTATTTTGGGAAGGGAAGTCTTTATTTCTTTTTCACCGCAAATTTTAAAAAAATGAAGAAAATCATCACAAATCATTCTAAGAACCTGATTGACTAGTGTCCTGAAAAACGACGGATAAAGCGGCATAAGTGCCTTCATCATCACTAAGCGTTGTAGTATGTTGATTATTGTTACCATCCACTCTAAGTAAATTATTACGATCCTCTTGCTGACGGCCTAGATAGAGAGGATACGTTAATTCGACATCTGAGGATCATATCAACAACACTCGTGCAGGACCTCCACACTAGTGCTGTGTGGGTCCTTATTTATTCGATCCAGTCTTATGACCGGTCCTTATCTGTCGGTCCATGGAACTTTCCCTAAAAATGTTGATGCTTTATTAAGTTAAGTAAAACGTTCTAAGCGTTTTTTGCTATATGAGTTTAGTGAGCTTTATCTTGCAATTAATATTTTGCATTGAAAAGGCTTAAAGTATGCTTAAAGGTTAAGCGTAAACTTAAAAAAAGTTTATTACCAGTTTTGTGTTGAGTAAAGCCAGTTGTGTGCTACATCAAAATGAAAGTAAAAAAGAGAAAATTAGATACATTCTGCAGTATCACTACGACCAAGGTGAAAGGGAGGAGCACGTGGTCAAAAAAAAAAAAAATGGGTAGTGTATGATGGAACCAATACAATATCGAATGCAACAGCAAAGCGGTGGTTCCAACGATTCCGTTCAGGTAATATGAACGTCGAAATTGCCGATAAAATAATGGAAATCGTCGAGTTGGACCGGCACTTATTTCATTGCCAAGTAACTGAAGATTAGCCAAAAAAACCGCGTTTGGAACAATCTAAATCGGATTATCCAAACTATGTCAATTTTATTTTTGAAATGAAGCGAAAAAACGCTCAAAAATATTTATTTCACCTATTATATGAGAGATGTATTAAGAGACCAGTTTTATATTCAACTTTTTTCGAATTTCGATTAAGGGTATTGCAGAAAAGTTGTCATATGGAATGAAAATTACCTATGCAAAATTAAATTTTTCTACGACGTCATCTTTCGGCAGCACATCTTGTTCAAAGTTTGAAAGGAGACAAAGGTTGTTTATTTCGCCAATAAGGATTAAAATACGACATTAATCCTTATTTTGCATTAACTAATTATGAAAGACAATATTTTAATTATAACAAACATTAATAAATTTTTTTTTTCTGAAACTACCCTATGGAGGAAAAAGAGAGAATAATATTAATAATAATTTGGATCTTTCTTTTCTGAAAATTTAAAACAAGGATGCGCACTATACGCACGCGAATCATCAAATTTTCCTAAATTTTTTTTCCTTTTTTTTTGTTCCAGAGGACAATTTATTAATAGCTTAAAATGTCCTCTTAGTATCTATTGACAAAGTAAAGAGTTTTTGACTTTTTTTAATAATTTGATCGAGATGCGTGACTTATAAATGACCTTGTAGGACAATAGGTAATTGTCATACCATATGACAACTTTTCCGCACTAGCCGTAATCGAAATTCGGTAAAAGTTAAAACTGTTTTCTTTATAACGAAATATAACATAAACATATTATATTTTCATTTAGTTTTATAAGTACATGCAACAAAGTTCAGGTCTTGAAACGCTCACCAGCTAAAACTCACATTTATTATTGGTTGATATTTAGGCCATTGAAGATAAAAGAGCCCTTTAAAATTTTAAACTGCACTAGGTTTGGACTTTAAAACCTTAAAAAACAACCACACGTTTTTAGTTAATTATTTCGATGAAAATTAAAAGTGAAAACAATTGACTTTTATTTCCTCTAAAATATGATTTCATTCTTACAATTAGTCAAATAATTGACTTAATAATATTTAATTACAAAATATTATCACGCAATCTTACATTCCTTACTTATTAAATATTCTATAAAAAAATTATAAGTAAAACGGAAAAAATCAATTAAAATCGAACTTTTTACACTTTAAGTCTTTCGAAGTTGCAATATAAGGTTCATTTTTTTAGCTATGATATAAGGCAATTGACAAAAAATATTAGATTCCATATATGCTCCTTATTTTACTGGATTTTTATAAAGCTAAATGATTGCAAGAACTGTATGCAAGATAACTTAATAAATCATTTATTTTTAGAATGCTGGAATGTTCTTATCAACTGTTATTACTTTAAATTTTAATATATATAGTTATTTCATATCGAAATATGGCTCTGAATCGAAATTATACTCTACAAATTAAAAAAAAACAACTTAAAGGACCAAACCTATCGTGATTGAAGGTTTTAATGGGCATTTTTGTATTTTATGGGTTAAATGACAAACAGTAATGTGGGTTTTAGAAGGAGGACAAAAATGCTATTGCATAGTGTAATATATTTTATTAAATAACTTCTGATGGGATTTGTGTAAGAGCACGAGGAAATGGTAGGAGTGAGGCATATGGTAACTAATACTAACTGCCGAATATATGATTTTGGGAGGGAGAAAATGAATTACTCCTATAAAGAGTAGAACCACCTTCTACATTTAAAATATCATTTCTGCAGGGAAAATATTACATTATTAATTAAATTTCATATATATATATATATATTTCATTATTCATTTTTAAATCAATTTACACCAAAAATAGGCGATAATTCTTCTTTTAGAGGGAGATGTTAACACACCCACAACTGATTAAATAATCGAAAAAAGAGAAGAAAGAGCACATGCATCAATCGATTTTCCTTTTTAATCCCTATACTTAGTTTTTTCTTTACACCGATCCCTTCTTTATATATATAATGGAATTCAATGCCGTCACGGTAATCGATATTACCTTCTTTAAGGACCGACAAGTGGAATTTTACTGGACTGTATGGGACCGGACTGGACCACGGTCCTAAATATGGACCGACACAACACTACTCCCCACATTTCCATGATGGAAGAGTAAGAAGTACCTTTGCTTTTAAGTGTAGACCTTTTTTTAGAGTCGGATAGAAGGGTATTTAGATCCATTTCAAATTGATTTTGAAGAGAGGAGATTTCCATATCCATCTGTGCAAGAGAGGGCGGAGAGGGAGGTGGGGGTAGAGAGAGATCTTTATCATGACTAACGATAATGTCAGGAACTTCAACGTTTTCCTTGTACTTGGGAACATGCTCATGAGATCCACTACCCAAAAGTTCATTCATATCCGTAATGTGAGAGGAAAGACGAAAGCCACACTCAAGTTTAACTCGAGGATCGTCCACCACAGTAGCTTGCTCCATCAAGCACTCATCATCTCCATCCCCCTCCATGATGTTCCTGTGCTTGTGCTTGAAATAGTCGTCATTCCTCCAATTATATATTTTCTTGATACTCGCAGCCCGTCCCTGAGGAGTCTCATTGGAAGGGGAGGGGGGCTGCCCGGCTATAGTCTTTTTTCTCGCGTCTTAAAGAAATTGATTTTTTGGATCGAGGCTCGGGTGAAATGAGATCGCATCCCCATTTTCGAACATAAGGATTATCACTCTCAGACTTGGTGTTTTTCTCAATCATTTTGACTAAATCCTTAACACTATGGTGTTCTCTCTTTGATTTCATGCGTCAGCTCTCCGTGAAAGTTATCATCAGAGAGGGCTCTATCAATTATAGGGGGTCGACAAGGAGGTGTTTCTCCTCTTCCAATATGGGATAATCTCCCATCAGCGGATTGAGAGCGGTTGAACTCAACTATTCTGGGTAAGGATGAGGAAATGATTTTTCTCTCGGAGGGGCCAAGTGCTTTTTTAGGATTTGATTTGAATGATGGAAGAGGGGGTGGAACGGGTGGGGGTAGTCTGCTAAGTTCTTTTTGGGTCTTGTCAAATTCAGTTTCTCGAATGAATTTTTCAATCAATTTATCTGCAGACTCTGATTTTGGTACGACAGGACGATTTGCTTTCTCAAGTATGGAGGCTTTAATTCTCTTAGAGTCCGTTTCATCGTTGAGGAGTTGATAATTGTCATCAAATTGGGTAGGAGGAGATGGAATGCTCTCAAATTCCTTTGAATTACGAGCTGACAATAAAGAGAAATACACATGGATACTAATAATAATAATTTGTGACGTAGTATACAGATGGAAACATTCATTTGATATAAGTAATATACACTTTGCTTATGTATAAAGCAAGGAGAATCTGTGCAATGTTAAAATATGTTTGTAAGCTGTACAAAGTGCAGTGCAGTCTTTCATTTATGTGCTGTAAATCGTACACAGAGAATTGCCCGCAATTATACTACATTTATAGCTATCAATCTACCGATCTGTGCCATCTACAGATGGTGGTATAATCCGTGTCCGTTAATTTCACAGAGTGTCATTTTAGCAAATATTTAACCCTTTTTCCAGCGTCCTTCATTTCAGTGACATTTTCATATAGCAAAGAAGATGAATGACGACATTATTCAACTTGAACACCAGAGAGGTGTTCTAAATCAAATGGAAGAACTCCAGCAGCAGCAAATGAGGCTCTTACTGCATTTTGTCTTAACTTTGCAAGCTCCTTCTAGCGGGGGCACTTGAGCCTTCGCAAACAGGTTTATAGAATTATATGGTCAGACCTATCTAAGGATCTGTTGATACCTTTGCTATCTACAGATTGACGACAATAAATAACCCCCCTAATTTCCCAACACGGGGTTTGTGTCGAATTTTTTTAGCAGTGAGTTGCTAGCCCCTAAATGTTTATGAAGCCCCCGCCAAAAAAAAAACAAAAAAACAATACTAATATATATATATAAGTATGTTTTTGGTGTTATCAAACATGGAATCCTCGCAAGCATCTCTGCTAGTATATACATATATGAAATAAATCTATTTATTTAAGCAATAATATAACGATGTTGATTTTTTTTGAGGCTAAGTCCTCCAAAAGATGACAGTTACCAACGCCCCTGATACCTAAATGGGACAGTCCCCTCTGTAGATGGGGTAAATACATATAAAGTATAATTGCAGGCAATTATCCGAGTACAATGTTCCGGAGTGTAAAATTCCTAGAACCGGAGTAAACACATAAGAGTACGTCAATTACTTTAAAATGCATGAAGAAACATGCATTGATTTTTTTATTTATTTAATTTATTACTGTGTTTTTTTTGTGTGTTTTTTTACCATATTGAGGATGACGAGGTTCGTGCTTGCTCGAGGCACTTTTGGATCTTCTCAGTTTCTGTTTCAGCCTATTTTTTTCGATAAGAAAGTTTTGATGCTTCACTGCAGAGAGAGATAATCATACATTGAAAAAGAAAATTGGGGAATGGAAATTTATCTATATCAATGTTGAGTACAAGTTGCGATTTCTGTACAAGTTGTAAATTGTACAAGTTGCAACAAAAAATAAGATGAATAATTTTAAATGAAGGATCTGTTAATTATTAATGTAGCAGGATCTAATCAAACTCTGATAAAGTTGAAATAGGGACTTTCAAAATTACTTATTTACATAAGAATCCCAAAATTATGTTAAAAACCCGGATATTTTAAACTTTTAATCTGAAAATAGAAATTTTCTTTATCCGGATTTGACTGCACTAGGATCTATTCGGCTGAAACTTTAGTCAAGAAGTAAATTTGTCAGATGCTACTAATTCAGGGTCGTCCACAGGATTATATTGAGGGGGGAGGACTTGGTATTTGGAATCAAATTTTAAGAAATTACAGCTATTCAAAGAAAATTCAACTTTTTGGAAAAAATTTGAGAAATGAATTTTTTTTTCAAATATTAACTTTTTCTCAAAAATTCAAAGATATTTACAAAAAAATTTCATTAAAATTCAATGTACATATGAGAGGTCGCATTGTATTTTGAATGCCTTAGTAATACAAAATCAAGGTCATCCTGATCTTAAAAGCCAATCAGAAGCCTAATGCCAACTAATGTGGCATCATTTGTTTGTCTAAGCTCTTTTAAATGAAGTAGGCTTTTTAGGGCTGATGGTTTTCAAGAAATCCCTATTTACCTTCGTTTTTTAAAGGCAATGTTCTCTAAATTCTTCATCTCATTTATTGGTTGTCACTTGTCCAATTTGTTTGGGGGAGGGGGTATGGGGGGTATACAAGAGCCGCCAACTTGTACTCGACATATACTACGTATGTACAAGGGTCGTTTGGATTCCGAGAGATGCCACTACTGGCGCGTATCAAGGCTATGTTTAGCTAGTACCATCTCTTGGAAGAACACACACCAACTTTCAGATAGATCGGTCTATTAATTTCTGTTGGGCATTCGTTTGAATCGAGTAAGTGAAGGGATTTCCAAAAAATTGACGAAAAATAATTTCGTGTGTTGATTAAACCTATCTTGATGAAAGTCAAAACACCTCCGGAGACTAAAAAAAAACTTGATGAACATTACAGGGGCTCTCTTCCTTCGATTATAACAGTTTATAAGTGGTTTGATTTTTTTTCGGAGTGCCCATATGGACACAAGTGAGGCTGAACGTTCTGGACTCCCAGTTGAGGTTACTACTTCAGAAATCAGTTATAAAATCCATGATATGGTGATGGATGACAGAAGAGTGAAGGTGCATGAGATTGTTAGTGTTGTGGGCATCTCGAGCTGGAGCCCTATTTCCATGTATTTTGCGACACCAACTTCTGAGATGTGAGCTGGTGTATTGTCGTGATGGAAAATGACTTTTTTTGGTGACCAATCGTAGAAGTTTTTCTTGTAGTTCGTTTTCAAACGGTCCAATAACGATGAATAATATTCATCTGTAATAGTTTTGCCCTTTTCCAGATAATCGAGGAGGATTATTCCTTGTCAATCCAAACAGACAGTCGCCATAATCTTTCCGGCCTATTCCTGGATTAAAAAGAATGCCAAGCAGAAAGAAATAGACAAATCTGGCTGAAAATTGGTGTGTGTTCTTCTAAGAGATGCTACTAACTAAACATAGCCTTGATACGCGCCAGTAGTGCCTTCTCCCGAACTTTGCATGGACTTTTCG
The DNA here is from genome assembly GCF_016086655.4 of Lepeophtheirus salmonis. NCBI lineage: Eukaryota > Metazoa > Arthropoda > Copepoda > Siphonostomatoida > Caligidae > Lepeophtheirus > Lepeophtheirus salmonis. Next base: position 8,642,670 of record NC_052133.2, on the reverse strand, counting down.
AACGACCCTCGTATATAGATAGATTTGTAATGAAGTCTCGACACTCATCCCTTCAAATATTAAGATTCCATTTTGAAGGATAAAAATATATGTATTTAATAATATGAACAAGGGATTTTAGGGAAATGTTAGAAATGGGAGATAGAAAGAGAGGATCATTCAATGTTAGTTCAAAATTCGTAACTAAATATGTATTTGATTAAAAGTAATAGTAACAGCAGGTGACAATAGTTCTAATATCCGGGAGCTATTTTATAATATATATTATTAACTCTATACAACAAAACAATGCAGCATCATTATTTGAATGATTAATTAAATCTGTGTCTCCAATCTTTGTGTATTATTTGTAAGGTAAATTTCATCAATTACATAAGTCAGTAACAACAAATCCCCTTTCAATTCCATACCATGCTGTAATTATTTTTTCCCCGTATCAAATATGGCTTTTGAGAATTTAATTAATTTACATTTTTGAACTATTTATAGGAAAGAGTAAAGTAATTCATATAAAAATTAATTGTTTCTATGAAAATTGCCTAGGAGAAAATTTTCCTTTCATTTATTAACAAAATCCCAATACCTCTGCCCAAATCTTGTTTAATGGAATAAAAGGGCCAACAAGCAGGCTAAAAACCACCACCTCCGCTTCGCAATGTATATAGGCAACCTTTAAATACTTCAAAATGAACCCTGAGCCCATGGATTGCTTAAGACTACGACAGGAACACCATACAGGTTAAAAACCCCATGGCCAATTCACAAAGGATTTAGTTGCCCCTCCAAATACTTTAAAATGAGCCCCGGTCCCATGGGTTGACAAAATACCAAACACGTTAAAAACTACCGCTGTTGCTTCACAACGCATATATGGTCTTTCCAAATACTCTGAATAAGCCCCGAACCCATGGGTTAATTATGACTATGGGAGACACCAACTAGGTAAAAAAACCACCACCACCACTAAACAATTTCCATAACCCTCTTTCAAATACTCTAAAATAAACCCATGGGACTGAGTTTTATTTTGGAGTCTTTGGAAGGGGGCTTTACACTTTGTGAAGTAGTGAGAGTTGTTTTTAACCTGTTTGATGACTCCCGCAGTCTTCATCAACATCAATAGGAGCGTGCCTAAATGCTTTGTGAAGTTGCAGCTGTGGTTTTTAAAGAGGAAAAATTTTCTCAATGGCAATTTTCTCCGTGCTCGAAATTAATTAATTCTTTGTTAAATTGTATGCTGATTTCAAATATCTGATCATCCAATTATGAGGAAATGCTATTTAAAGGTTAAAAAACCACCATATTTAAAGGGTTTTGCTTGAAAAGGAACAACCCCTCATTGTAATGGTTTTTATGCCAAAGGCTGAAGCATAAACGATTAGGTTTTCATTTACTCAAGATTATTTGGCTCTAAAAGGTATAATTCAATTGTAATATTAAATACATTAAAGGTAATATAAAACTTAAAAAATCCATAGTCGACCATTACGTTGGAAAAAATTAAGATTCATAACTCAATTTGATTATAAGCAGAGGTTCTTGCAATCTACGGAGTACCCATTCTAGTTAATGTTTTGTCTTACCTTGATCTCTCAAAATTTAATGGCCTCTTACAATGAATATATATATAATCTTCGTACCATGCTTAATACAAATTGATCTGTAACTTTTGCAGTAATCCTGGTGACTAACGAACAAACAGAGGCAAAAAATGTAACCACCTTTTAACTTAGTTACGGAGGTAATGAGCAGGGTATTTGAAAATAACATAAAATTCGGCAAAAAATAAAACAATTTAAACGGGGCGTACTGATTTCTTTTCTAACCCAATAGTTTCCTCAAACCTATATATATATATAAAGAAGTAAACTACTTACAAAATATAAAAATATTCAAATTCTCAAAAACTATATTTGAAATGGAAAAACCAATAACAGATCCGTGATCAACGAAATAAATACTATTATAATTAAATATGGAATGAAAAAGATTTTAGAAAAAGTAAAATTTTGTGGACTATTATAATCATTTTCACACTGGCAAATTGTTAGGATTAAACTGCAACAACAACATTAATGCAAAAACAAATAAATTAGCGCGGATACAATCTTCATTATATAAAAATATATGATTAAACTCATTTTTTCGGTTAGTTAATATATATACAGAGTGACACATATTGATGAAAAATTTCTAAAAGTAGTTGGTACCACAGAATTACATCGGCTCTCAGCTTTTAAATCATAAATCCCATGTTTCAATTGGAGTAAAAATGTAAATACACACGGGATTAAACAATTACACTACGGTTAAAGGGTCTTTATTTGAGCTCGTATGCAGGGGCCCAGAGGTAAATATTGACCCAAACTTGCAGTAGCAAGTAATTAGGATTTTATCCTCGTTGTTTTTAATTATGCAGCCAAATGAATGCTGAAATAAAAATAAACAAGTTTTATTTTTATACCGTGTAAGAATGACGAAGCAACAACAAAAAAGGCAACTTCTGGCCTGCTTCTGCCGCACCTCTCAACCAAACTTGGATTCAAGCTCCCATAATGATAGCGTAGTAGGCTATGGACACGGCCTTCATCGTCAAAAGCTCCCAATCTGTTTGCCGGCATGTGTAGTATATATTAAAAATACAGCTAAATATAGTATTTAAACATACACAAATTGGTTTAGAGTTGTCTCTTTTTGATTGAATACCCACTCTGTAGAAAAGGGGTACACAATGCAAGTTAGTCGTTTACATTTTATGGAGACAAAGTTAATAACTTTACTATTGAACAAGTGTATAACAGATTTCTGACATGATCCATTTACTCAGTCTTTTTTTTAACATATGTCGTTCTTTTTTAACTTTTAACGGTCTGAAGGACCGATTAGTCGGTCCTTCAGTCATACGGTCTAAGCTATATTTTGATTTTCTTCACTCCTAGCTAAGATTGAAGAATATAAAAACCAAGGTTAATATACATACAAGGTTAGACTATCATGTAATTGGGGTTGCTGGAATTTTCAATCTGATGTATTGTAATGACTCCTGGGTAAAACAGGCAGATTTTGACAAAACACGCAACTACTCATAGTCTATGACGTCACTATTGCTAGAATTGTCAATTTAATGTATCGTACCGACTGATGGGAAAGAAAAACATGTGTTGACAAAACACGCAAAAAAACTCATCTACTATGACGTCAATATTAAAAGCGTGGTGGAAGTCAAACATCAATCGTAGACGCGTTATGGTATAATCTTGTATTTCTATTAACCTTGATAAAAAACGAAGAAGATTATGACTGATAGCTAGAACGTATAATAATAAGTTCTAGCTACACACCTCCTACTTCAAACCTCAAGTATATTGTCTCATTGAAAAAAGTTATGATGAAACTTCAACAACTGAAAGAACGTAATTAATAACTACGTTATTTCAGTTGTTGTAGTTACGATCAAAGACCGATAAGGATCGTTCTAAGGACTGACAAATTTTATTAGAACCGCACAGAAAGGACTGCAGTCTTTTTAAAAAGAATTTAAGACCGATCCAACACACTCCACAGGTGATGTTTCTGGGCTGTATTAGAGAAAACATCCGGCTCAATTAATAATTTTGGGGGTTTGTTGTTTCAGGAGGAAAGAGGATGACCACTATCTTGCCGTTACACTACCAACAGATCCACTATCCCTTGTCTTTGTGCCGTATGCACTGACATCTTTAGTCCAATTATAAATTCAGTTGTATCAATTACATTTAGAAATTTTCATGAACAAGTGTTTTATGGAATTCTTATAAAGGGATCATAAATATGTAGCACCCTGTAATTCCAGGATGAACAATCTACGGATATGGTAGCCACTATCTACGTGTATATATATACAGAAATATATCAAAACCACTCCAAAATTCACAGCAACAAAAACGAGAGCCAAAGGGTACTACTAATATAAGGAGCACAACTGTCACTCAGTCATAACTGAAGTAGTAGTAGAAGGCTGGACTATGTACCTCTTCCCTTGTCTGGGAGTGTTATCCCTTTATAAGGACTACTTTGAGCTATTGCAGCGTCCGGAGATCCGAATATCTCATTAAAATTAATTTGAAATATGTCACTAAGCTCTTCATCAGTAAAATCTGGCTGCTTCTTCTCCAAGTGTGCTCTTTTTTGGTCTCTGAAAGGTGATGTCAGTACGGGAGGAGCTCTTTGTGGGTAAGAAGGGGTTACAAAAGAATCCCGCGCCTCTCCTCCTTTCTGCTTTCCTGTGTGGAAATATCATTATGGATTTTTTTATTTTATTTATAAAACTATAAAACGGAGAACGACATCAATTACAAAATGGAAAATCAGTTTAACAACCCTTCCTACCAACACATAATTGAATTACAGAGAAGTTTACTATTCAGGCAATGATAGGAATGCCAGGGATGAATCAAAATTCACTTACCTTTAATATGTAGTCCACTCATGTTTGGATAGGTAGGCAAGGAGTGTGAGTCTGAGTAAGAGATTGCTCCTTGTACTCCTTTGACAGATTCTAGTAGCTGCAAAAAAACAAACAAAAAAACCAACTTATTTCAACCACACCAAAAGACATAGACTTTAAAGTACAGGGGTTTACACATAGATGACACTATTTTTTTTAATTCTCATCATTTTCAGTATGTACCAACCTACAAAAGTCAGCTCGGCCAAACTTTCATGACAATCCCATCTTTAGTTTGTGAGTTATTGTGCTAAGGGTGACACATCTTTTGTTATTCCCAAAACAATGGATCAAAAAATATATATTTTTTAAATTTTACACTGCTCCTAGATTTGAAAAAATTCAGTTTCATCTAAGCAATGGTTTGAAAAGTGTCATGGGGACTACGCTCCATAAAGATAATAAATAAATGATAAAAAGAATTTAAAAAAAATATATTTTCTTTGTTAAGACCGGAACTTTTCAGTCAATATTTAAGCTACGAGAGATTATACTGAAGGAAATGAGTAGTATTTTAATGGTAGGTTTATTTAAAACGTGATAGATAAACTATGAACAAAAATGCTGAGTATACCTCCCCACCGTCAAATATTATGGATTGTATTTATCTGCTGAGAGAAAGGACGGTTTAATCGAAGAGCTCTGTATGTGGTATAATGGGTATTTTAGCACGACAATGACACCAAAAAATAAGGCCAACACAACACAGGAGTGGCTCAAGAAGAAGCCCAGTAAGGTCATGGAGGGATCTTGCTAGTCTCCAGTCCTCACTCCTATGGAACACATTTATGAGTGAGCAAACTTACAAAATCGCCAAGGGGTCAATTACTTATTTTATGCTCATGATTGTAGTTAGCTACATTAGGAACTAGGGCACCTTAAGATACAAAAACAAGTGTGGCAGACCTTATCAAGTGCTTCAAGATCACTATTACGATTATCCTTCTTTGACTGTTGCTTCTTGATGGACAAGGGAGGACTCTCCTCTCGTAGGAATGGATTATACCTATCCAACATTTCAACTTCTGATGTATTTTCTCTAGCGAGATTCTCTGCTAAAACAACAGGCTTATTGAATGATTCCCTTCTCCTCTCATAGACCTCTCCTCTTCCTCCTCCAGCAATGGGCAAAGGATCTGCATCCACAAACTGAATGGAGTCAGTATCCCCTCCATCATGTTCATCCTGATGGAAAATCGTTTCTTCATTTGAAAACTTGACTTTATGTCCTAGAGATGAACTTGAGGAAGAGAGTCGAGGATTTTCATGAAAGCTTGTGACTCGAACATCATTCGACTCATATAATAGCTCTTTATCAAGATTGGCTTCAAATGCATCTTCATAGGAATGAGGCTTGAAGGGGTTGGTGCTATTCTTGGGACGAGAATGAGTACCAATGATACTCCTAGAAGTATTAGAGTCCAGACTTTTGGGTCGAAGGGCTTCATCGCAGCGTTCCACTTCTTGATTCTTACGCCAACAGCATTTCGCCACCATTTTTTCGAAACCACACACACAACCTCACTTCTTCCTCTTGTCTAGTTATATTATGTACAACAAATATGAGGACAGACACTTCTAGGTCTCACATTCTCTACAAAAAGACTAAATCTTCAAGGCTTGACTTTTCCCCCATATAGAAGAAGCAATTGGCTTTGAGCGCTCGTCCGCACTCCGTGCGGTACTTTAGTCACCCTCCCCCAATACAAACATCCTTATATGAATGTACGCAATATTTGCTATCTTGCTTTCTTTTCATATCAAAGCACGTTATAACTTACAAGTCTGACTATAACGAGGCATATTTGATGTTTAACTAATTGTTTATAAATAAAACCATGGAATGACTTGTGTATTTATTGTAAAAGCATCCACCAAGACAAACTTGAGAGCTTCTGAGTCCTTCAGAAGTATAATTCAAATCATTTTGAGTAACAGATGCGTCAGGTCTGTTAGGAAGATTCGTAAAAATAATAAAGTAGGGAATGTGAAGAGACCCATCAGGTGCAGAGAAACCCTGCTTTCTCATACCTCCTCATCCCCCCCCCCTCCCTTATTCAACTCACACACTAATCTTGGCCAAATTTTTATATCGCTAAAATTAAATTTTTGAGCCTAGTAAATTTTCTACTCATATAAGAAACATAATATTCAAATATAACATGAGTGAATACTGCATCTTTTTAAATGTGAGCAGGGATAACAATGGGAATTACTCTACAAAACATGGAAAGAAACATTCAAATTAAGACTGATTGACCTAGTTTAAAAAACAAATCAAAGTCACTTGTCAAACCCATTTACGTAATACAAAAAATATGTGCATGATTATAGTTGTAAGACTTTTATATTTTCATAAGCTCTATTGACCTCTTGAGAAGGGAACGTCAAAGTATAAAGTGTCTGAGTTGGAGAGTATCAGTGTCTGAGTTGGAGAGTATCACTGAGGATTACAAGGAGAGTTATAAGGGTAAGTCCTTAATGGACTCGAAGTAAATTTGAGGATCGACAATGGGGGTAATTCATGCCTACATCATTGCTAGATACAGAGTGGGATTATTGATTATTTCTTGCCTCTCATAGTTGCTTGCAAAAAAGTATAAGAAAGAAACAAGACGTTGCAACTTTTATCAGAACACCATGATGAAGATATATGATAATGAAAGAGAGAGCATCTTCGGGTATTTTCAACCTGAAAAGGTGTTACATTTGGGGGTAGATGTAATGATAAAGCTGTTAACATTATTCTTGAAGAGAGAACCAGTAATCACTAGTGTGCGAAAGGCAGGCGAAGAGTAACACGGACAATTAACTGCGGAGTTGTTAGACTCGGAGTAGAATTGAGGATTGACAAAGGAGTAGTTCCTGCCTATTACATCATTGTTTGATACGGAGAGGGTTTTGTGATGATTTCTTGCAGCTAATATACAGGGTTGATCTTTTCTAGTGGTAAACATTTTATAATTTAAACGAGATGTTTTGTGAGGACATTTATTTAACAAAATCATCCAAAAATAATGTTCGGCACAACTTATATTCACTATGTGAGCCTCAGCTCTAATAATTGCATCAATACGGGGCCTAAATCACTTGCAGACCTTGACATGTAGTCAGACTCGAGCTTGATCCACTCCTTCTTGATGGAAGCCTCTAGAAACTGGACACACCTGTGATGACATCTCCTACATACACGCCTAGATAGAGTAGTCCAAAGGGGTTCACGTCTGGAGAGGAGGGTGGCCATATTTTAAGGTCCGCAAAGTTATCCTCGGGAAGGCCTGGATCTTAGCGGCTCGATGACATGGAGCTCCGTCTTGAATGAAAATAAAGCTGTCCCCGAACTTTTCTCCGGCTCAAGGTAGCACTTTCTTATCCCAAAGTTTTATGTGAGTATCTGCATTGAGCCACTCCTCCCTCTCCACAAAAATGGGAGGTCAGACTTCGCCTGTGCTAAGCTGCTCTTTTCTCTAACATTCTTTAAATTGTCGTGGTGTTTTTTATTTATTTTTTACATTAAGACATATATTTATATGCAAATAATTGTATAAGATATGGACCCTGACGCTGGAGATTTTTTTTCTAATTGGCTATCTGAAGAGTGTGTTTTATTTTTTTCATTTTTCATCCTTGTTGGATTCAGAGTAGAATTGAGGATTGACAAATTCCTGCCTTTACGTTCTTACTATATACAGAGTCGGACTTCCATTTATTCCCTTCCTCTCACAACTAATAAAATGTAAGGAGAGTTAAGCTGCACTCCTTCAAAAAGTTCTTCAAATTGTCAAGAATACCACGTTAATTTTCGGCTTTAAACAGCTCTGTATATGATAATTGCTGATGAGGCAAGTTTGTTTTTCAACTTTTTTCAAATTTCGAAAAAAGTGTGAAATAGTTGTCATGTGGTAATCAAATGACCTTTGCAATAAATGCACGGTTCACCTGCAATGTCATTTATAGGTCCCACACCATAGTCAAAGTTTGAAAAAGGGGCCAAACTCTCTTTATTTAGCCAATAAAGATTATAAAAATATTATTCTATAATTTTGCATAAACTCATTTGGATAGATATTTTTCTAACCTATAAAAAATAAAAATAAATTTATTTTCTTAAGTCACCCTATGGAGGAGCAGCAGCAAAAAGAGAAAATAACGTAAGGTAATTTTGATGATCCGCGTATTGTGCGCATCTTTTTTCATCTTTTCGAAAAGGAAAGCTCAAAATATTAGGTGTAATAAAATGAAATTAATTATTTCTAATGGATTTGTTCCCCATATTAATGTTTATCTCCTTGGTAATCGAAACAGTGCTTAGATGACGGCAAGACTCGAGGATTTCCATTATTTTATCCACATTTTTGACAATGTGCCTTCCATTATGTAGTACATCTTTGACATCAAAATTAGCGGAACGGGATCAACGATCCAAAACCCCATGCGACCGATATAATAATACTGAGTCAAACAAGTTTATTTTATACGAAATCTTATCTGTCTAACGCCCTTCAACTTAAACCGATTCCATTCATACAAATGTGAGATACACATTAATTAAGCCATCTATTGGAAAAATAATGAATTTATTTTGGCTTTTTATATGTTCTCTCTTCTTGCTTCAATGGATTGCTTTAGAAAACAACACTTGATTATTATTTTACATGGGCTATAAAAATTTTATGCTTTTTTTTCTTCAAACTTTGATCAAGATGTATTTTCCTTGACCATTGTTTCACACTATTCATAATAGAAATTCAAACAAAGTAGAAAAACAAAGCACTCTATCCTAGATAAGCTATAAAATCCTTACTTACCGCCTGACTTTGTTTCCTCCAGTCCTTAATTGCAGATTCGTTGGTCAAGTTAAGAGCAAGGGCTTTTGCAGACTGAAGCATGATTTGTAGGCCTGCAAAGATAAAAAAAAATCAATCTATGCATTTATTCATTCGTTTCACTTTAAAACAAGGTGTTATTCAATTAGAAAAATAGAAGAAAAAAAGAGGTGAGTAAACACGTTCAAGTGAGAAAAAAGGTTAAACGTTGCTTGGGGGATATAGCTAGAACAATCAGACCTTTGATCAAGATGAAGATGTACATGTAATACTCTGGAGGATTAGAGGTTAAAAATAAAGCGAGGCTGCTGCCGGCTGGAACAAATAAAATACTCAATAAAGGGCAAAAAAGTAATTCCTTACGAGATTGAAGCTTTTCCGCAGAGATATTAAGCGTGGAAATAAAAGCAGGTTCTTCTGAATTTTCCGCCTCTTGATGGGCTACTTGAAACACGCGGTTTGCTAAACGAGCAATATTCATGGCTTCTTCCACGAGGCCCAAGGAATTGGAATCCCGAACGCAAGTTTCACAGCGACGGGCGTCGGCCTCCATCGCGGAAAGCGACTTTGCAACAAAGTCTCTACTATCAACAGCATCATCGCAAAGAGCTCTTGCACGATCGTTTGTTTCAATATACTGCTTTCTTAAATTCTCGAAATGTTCTTTTGCTGCAGCGTTTTCAGGATAAACCATGCAAATCCGGCCTGCGTTGATGAGTTGTGGGGTAAGGGACTCAACCTGGAAGAGTAAGAATCTGTAAATATGTGTATATGTAAGTAGGTACATATAAACATATTTGCTTTTAAACCCTTCAATGAACAACAATGAAGAAAGTTCGTATCTACTAGTTTTTATTTCCGATTCGGTCTTAAATGATTTTTCTAGATATATATTTAGGCCGAAACCCCAATCTCACGAACTCTAGAGCGAAATTTAATCGTTTTCAAAACGTGGACATATTTTCTCCCTTATCCAAGGGCGTTAGCAGGGGATGGGCAAGAGGGGCTGTAGTCCCTCACAAATGAAGGAATTTTTGCTTTTTAATAGAACTTTTTTAGTCAGGATAAAAATTTTTACTTGAAAATAGGAGTAATTTTTTTTCATAAAAAAGGTGATTATGGCAAATTATGCAGCAGATTTAAAAAAAATAATATAATATTTGAAATTAAATTTTTAATTTTTTTTTCCAAAATATAGAATTTTTTGTGAACAGCTGTGGATTTATAATTTTTTCCAAAAAAAATTAGACTTTTTAAATTTAAAAAATAATAATTCTGTGAATAGCCATGGATTTTTCAAAAATTAATATTAGCAATATAATTTTTGAAACTTTTTTGAATAGCTATGGATTTTTTGATTTTTTCCACCCCAAAAAATCCAGAAAATAATATTTTTTCGCTGATATGTGAAATAATCTAAATAAATATTTCAAAGATCCTAATAAACCATCGATATTTCTAAGAAAAAATCGAAGGACAGAGAACCGGTCCCAAGGAATGGGGGTCTTAAGGACCGGTCCTAAGACTAGACTGAATAAATAAGGACGGACACAACACCAGTCCAGACTGAGGTTTTCTTTTGGACCAATCTCAAGTCCTTAACTGTCTTGTATTTCACAATCTCTCCTTCAAAAAGAAACAGGAAAAATGCCCCAAATCAGTTGTTAGTTTACCAATTATTCTCAACTATGGAAATAATATTCAATTATTATTTATATTTGTCCACAGCCTAATTCTAATCCGACTAATCAACGTTCAGAACACTCCTTAGGGGACATTATGAAGGCGCATTGACAGCTGATGACAAAATTCCGTCTATATCTTTGTATTGGCAATGTGACACTGTGATCTATTCTCACTTTTATTGAGAGCGATCCAGGCCGAACTTCATTATAGGAGTGAACTAGTTGGGTCCACTAAAAATCATAACGATCTCAGTCTGCTCTAGGTTTTTCGGGCCGAGACCCAACACTAGTATTCTACAACATACATGAAGAAAAAGAAAGTAGAGGAAATTTGTAAAAATAATAATTTAATCCGCATTTAAACAGAATATTAAGAATATGTGTGTTTTTTTTTCTTTGCAAATTCAAGAATAAACTCTTGTAAAATCTATTTCAATCCACAATGTTTCAATATGAATTTTGTTCTTTTCAATAAAGAATAAGGTCAATGTTTTACTGTTGTTGTTGTTGTTTTTTTACCTGACTAGCCGCAGCCAAGAGACCCTCTGCTAATTTTTTATTACCAGAGTCATTCCCCAACGCCACCATTTTTGCAGTCCTTCCAATATTATCAGAGGACAGAGACAATTTATCTGATTTTTCAATGAAGATACGATCACGATCCAAGGAGGCTCCCACCGGATTTTGAACACAGTCCGTTAACTTTTTAAGAGGGTAGCCCACGTCCATGAAATCCTTAACAACTCTCTCCACCAGAACGGAGAGAATAGCGTCTTTAATGGCATCTAACCGTGTAGCAATTTGCCTTGCAAGATTTTGAGCCCGTGACGAGCCAGCATAGCCACTTGTGCACAAGTCTTTAAGATCCCGAATGTCGTCCTCTGTCTCTATGCAAAGACTGCGTACACTGTCCCTTTGATTTGGGGGTAACAATTCTGCAATCTAAATAGAAAACATGGAATAAGGGACCTTGAGAGTGAATCCGCTATAACCTTACCTTACGAGCTTCATCTAGTATTAAATTTATAGCATGTTGACCCAATCCCCGATCATCAACCCCGGGTTGTTCTAACCATCTTCTTGCCTGCTCTAATTTGCCACTGATGGTGGGTGCGGGCTGTTGAATCCCGGATTTTTCCACTCTTTAATAATTAAAATGAAGGAAAAACATTTAAATGATGAGGAACAGAGAATTAGATGAATGATAATTTATTATCATTGCATTCTACGGCTTTCTAACATTTTGTATTGTTTAGTACAATGTAAATCAAATGTATTATATTACTACTCTACAGGCTTAGTTAGCTAAAAAACATCTCGTTAAAATATATAATATTAATAAAGTTCAAAGCAATTAACGTTGCTCAATATGTGAATCTATATCTCATCCTTCAAAAAAGTAAAAATAAAAAAATGGGCCCGTTAACACATAAGCAAGATGAATGATTATTTTTTTTTTTCAAAATTGAGTGTGGACTTCATTTGTATTCACTAACGACAAATTATTTTCAATTTGGAAGTGTCACAAATTGACTATCACAATAAAAGGTTGGGAAATTGATATATTTTATGGATTTGAAGGGGACCCTATCGGGCCACTTTAAGTCTCTACAATGATGAAAGCTAGATTCTAAAATATAGCTAAATTCTTGATTATCTTAAATTATGCCATAAATATAATTGACTTAAATATGTGGCCCGTCAAACCCAAAAACAAGTGAGAATGATTTTCATATAGAAGAATAAGAAGTTGATTGATTTTATGGTTGAAAGGAGCCATATCGAGGCCAATATAAGTCTGTTAAATCGAATAAAGGTTTTAAACTATACCTAAAATGATTGGGTATCTTAACTAATCCAATTAATTTGAACATGTATGCTATAATTGACTTAAATATGTGGTCTGTCAACACAAAAACAAGCTAAATTGATTTTTATCTTCTCTTGTATTCTTCGACGACGGACTATCTTCAATTTCTATCAATAAATTATTCTTATTCACCCTTTGGTTGTGTCATAAAGATTGAGAAGTTGATAGATTCTATGTATTTGAAATGAGCATTATCAGGTAAATAAGTTTCTCAAATCAAATAAAGTTTCTAAACTATATTTGACATTCTCAAGTACTTGAACTCATACCACAAATTTGAATACGACGCCTTATAATTGAGTCAAATATTTCGATCAAATATTAAATAACCATTCCTCTTTCTTTTTGTTTTAGATTGTCTTTATGTTGAGGAATAAGATATCGAGGGTTGAGACCCAAATTGTCGTAACTCAAAAATTACGAATGTTAGTGTGTTATTCTCTATAATTCTAATACTAATGAAACAGGTAAATTCAGACTGTTGAAATGAACTTCTCAGATCCATTTATTGGGTAAAATTGAAAAATACTCATATTGAGAATGAAAAAATGAAGTTTTCCAAGCTTAATTATGAACAGTAAATATTTGAGTTACAACAATTTATCACTCACTCCAGGATATCTAGGCTTCAACGACGGATTAGACTCAATGTTTATCAATAAATTATTCTTGTTTATCTCATGGGTGTTTCGTAAGTGCCATTTTAAAGTAGGCAAAATTGATTTTCCTAATAAAAGAAAGAGAAATTGATGGATTTGATGGTTGAAAGGGGTCATATCGGAGGCAATATGAGTTTCTTAAATCAAATAAAGGTTCTAAACTATAACTATAATTCTTTGGTATCTAAAGTCATCCACGTAATTTGAATACAAATCCCCAATCATTGAAATATTGGGCTGTACAATACTGACTTTTATCAAAATTGAGTGTGGACTTCATTTGTATTCTTCGACAAACTATCTCCTACCTTTTATCAATAAATTATTCATATTTAACTTTTGGATCATCTGCTGCAAATTGACGACCATATCGGGTCCAATATAAGTCTCTTAAATCAAATAAAGTTGTTAAACTATACCTAAAACGAGACTGAAGTGGGGGAGGGGGACGCATTCTTCAGTCCTAAATAAGGCCTGACACAACCCTAGAAGTTGATGTATTTTATGGTAGAGAGGGTCCATATTGTGGCTAATTTAAGTACCTTTAATCACATAAAGGTTTAAAAAAAAATGAAATATTCACTTGTATGATGTAAAAAAAGCATAAATTGGGATTGTTTCCTTTTTTTTTTTTTTGTTCAAGATTGTTTGTATGTTGACGCACCAAAAATGATATTTTCTTTGTACATTTGTTACTTTGTACATGCGTGTTTCTAGTGTCTATTGAACATATACATATACAATATCTCTTTTTAATTTTGCTACTCACAGATGATGAGGTTTTCGGCTGTTTAAAAATGTAAGAAAAAAAGAAAGTCAAGATTTAACAATAAATACAAGACAGAATTAAGTTCCTTGCTCAAAAAATGTATGTAACTTTCCTTTACAATATTGGGGTGACTCGTCGTCGATCTTTATTGTCTTTCATATTTTCCCCGCTTTACCTATTAATTGCCTGACTGATGGTTGTAGAAAGCTCATTAAGTCGTGAATCGATATTTCGAGCCAAAATCTCGGCTTGAAGTGTTCCTCCCTCTCCAGAAGTCCTCAATTCACTCAAAGAATCCGTCATGGAACGTATATCCCCACTCAATTTCCGAATATGCTCCGCATCTCCAGGTAAACTCCGATCTGCAATCTTATTCGCCAACTCAAGAATCAATTTAGAGGATTTCTCTCCAAGGGAAGAAGAACTACTACTTCCACCCCCTGAGGAGGAAGGATCCCGAATCCAATCACGGGAGTTTTGTATTTTGGACTCAATAGCGGCTTGTGTTTTACGCATGACGGTGAGATTATCAGAGTCCCATTCATCCTCGTCATAGGTTGTGAGTTGAAGAACACGAACAATTTCTGAGACTTCTTCGGACATTCGCCCCGCGAGGTAGTTTCGGTTCTCTCCAGCTTCATCCGTTCCTTTCCCACCTTTGATTTGTAACATGGATATAGAAAAAAATAAAATATAATCAATTAAATATAATCAGCATTCTGTTGAATATATAAATATCAAGGATACAAGGGGGAGGGGGAATCATTGAGGTGCTCAAATGTCAAAAGAAATTCAAAATATGGGAAATAAATAAATGGAACGTGCGGATTTCTTAGTTTTTGAAAGAAAACACAACGCTTTTTGTATCAGCTCAAAATAAATGAGTTTACAAAAATAATAAGTACAATAATTTAAAGACTCTTATTTAAGCCGCGCATTACTCAAATCTTTTGATTTAATATTTATTTATTCAATAGAATAGAATATATAAGAAATAGTGTTGGGACTCGGTCCAAGACCGAAATTGTAAACCGGTTCGGTCTTGTATTATTTTTTCTAGGCTGATACTTTGGTCCAGACGGCGATCTCAGATCGTAGACAGAAATGTAATCATTTTCAAATAGTGGACCCACTTTCTCCACTAGCCACCTGATTTATGCAACAAATTTAACTTAATATGACGTCATTTAAAGGAATTTCATAATTATCAAGAATCCATTTATAGAATCCGGTGAAATTAAACTTTTCGATGGGACCGATCAACAGAGTGAGGACTCAAAACACGCAGTAGCATTTAGTTATGATTGCATCCCCATTATTTTTTATTACAAGGTTTCATTATGTAGCGAAACGAGAGCTGAAACCAAGATAAACAAAATTTGTTTTCATCTCATATCTCTTATTGTAAAAATGTCGGAGGAACAACAAAAAAGGCAAAGCGTGCCAGTGGAGGACATTTGAGGCCTCTAGGAGAAGAATTTCTGCCTCATCTCTCATCTAAATATGAATTTGTCTCCATCATGACAGGGTGGTACGCCATGAACACGACCTTCATCCTCAAAAATCTGTGCTTTGGGCATATGTAGGCTGTTATGGCTTGTGAAGAAGGACTTGTTGAATAAAAAATAAGGCTAAATAAAGTATTTAAACATACACAAATTAATTTAGGTTTGTCTTTTCTTGATTTAATAAAAATCACGTTTTTCGTAATTCCGGCAAGCTACTTCAAATTTTGTGTCCCGAATCGGGGAATTGACCAAGTTGCAACCAAAAAATGAGATGAAAGTTTAATTTACTTTGAGACCAGTTCAGACTGAACTTTGTTAAAGGAGGGAATTAGTTCGCTAAAAATCCCAACGGTCTCGGACAGATCAAGTATTTTCAGACTGAAACCCAACACTAACAAGGTTATAAAATACACACTTGCCCTTCACGCTTCTTTAAATATATTCTCTCAATATTTAACCCTAAAGGGGTATACAAGGTACATATATTAAAGCAGGAAAGCTTGACTTTATTTGTAAGGAGTTGAACTTGTATAGTTATCAATAGTATTAAATACTAATTCCCGAACTCATTACATAAATTGAATGCTTTAAATATTACATGAGGTAAGCAATATAATTATCACTTTTGATAGTATGAATGCATTCAGTTTAAATAGAAAAAAAGACATGGGCCACAAAATTGAAAATAATTCGAGTTATGATTTGCATTCGGAAGTCAAATATATAAACTTTATAAAAGGTAGAATGAATCATGTATATTCTATGTTGATTAGACTTGCGTTTCGGTCTGAAAGCCCTAGATAGGTATGAGGCCCTTATGATTTTTAGTGGACCATATAATACTAGAAACTTGAAAGGGAAGACTAAAGCACCCCGCTACAAATGGTGTAGAAGAACTGAGAAGTTACTAGAATGGCATAACAGGAGATGGGGGTTTGTAGAGCGCGAGGGGAAGGCGGGAGATGATGGTATTCCTGAATTAAGACGCTTGTTAATAATAAATTTGGAAGGAGAACTTTCTACCTTTAAAATAGAATTAGTGTAGGGAAATATTATAATTTTATTTAAATTAATAAATATTTATTTTATTATGCAGTCTTAAATCAATTTAATATAAAAATAGGGTGAGAATTCTTCTTTTAGAGGGAGATGTTAAACTTATTAAATAATGAACAAAAAAGAATAAGGAGCACACGCATCAACCTTTTTCTTTTCTAATCCCTATACTTAGTTTTTTCTTTACACACATCCCCTCCATAAATTAATAATAGACACCTGTAAGTAAAGGCTCAAGCACCCCCGCTAAAAATAGGGTAGAAGAATTGATATTGGAATTACATAATTTCTTAAAAACTGGGACTTTTGAATTTCACAGGCCTGATTTTTAATATAACTGTGTATTTAAACCTAATAACTACTTTTTTTTAAATAAAAATATGACAAAGGGTAGACAATGTAATTTATCCTTAACAGAAGTTTGGTCTTCAAAGTCTATATCACGGGGTTACCTCAAAACAAAAACTACTCATGTAGCCAGCTAATTTTGAACAAAATTGATCACAGAGTCATTGCATTGCCACTTGGTATATACCTTTCGTTTGAAAGAGCTTCTCTTTTTTGTACCCTTTACCAAGGCTTTACTTCACTAACACCAATAAAATACAGTGTATTTTGTTGACAGCTGTCTACATGAATGTTCTATATCATTGGGTTATTATTAGGTCTACTTTGATGACTTTTATAATTAATTTAATAGATCTAAAGAAATTATAGCATGAATAAATAGCTACGAATTAAAATGACGAATGATGTAATTAAAATAATGCATTTAAAGACGAAGAAATTGAAACATCTACAAAAAAATATACTGGGTCCACGGACAGTTCTGTTAAATGCTCATTATAGTACTAATGATATAAGGAATTACAAAATTTGCCTATAATTATAGAAATAAGTTTCAAAAACATGTGACATAACTTTCATTCGAAATGGTAACCCTTAGCCTTGACCACAGTTCGAAGTCTCTCTAGAAAGGACTTGTATGCTGCACGACCCATGTCCACGGAGATGGAGTCCCAGGCAGCATCCAGTTTTGTGCTGATGTACTCCTTGGCGTTGATCTTCTTCCTGCCGGTACAACTACCAAGGGGACTTTTCTATCTCGGTCATGCCCCTCCAGACCACCACAGACTGTGGTTTCTGCACTTTGTTTACTCCGTTTGGATTAAAATTAGTACAAATATAGTAAGAGTAATGATTATTGCATGTCATCATTAATGGAGATTATAACTGTGAGAGTTTGCTCGGGGGTTATATGTGTAAGTCCTTTTTGGAACCGGAGTAGAATTGAGGATCGAAGTTGGAGTAATTCCACTCTATATGGCTTGACTATATGTTTGTGCCTAATTCCTTTAGCTCATAGCTGTTCCAAGCTCTGATAACGAAACGTTACGACAAATTCAAATTGTTAGGGTGATCAAGTTTATTCTTTTTTCATATTATATGAATAAATCTCTTGATATAATATTGAGAGATAGATAACAAAAAGAGTGTAAATAAATCAGCTTCTCTATGTAATAAATTTATTTGTAGAAAGGGCTTGAAAAAAACTAAAGGACTCTAGAGAAAGAGTGGACAATGAGTAGAAGCCACTGGGCTCCATGTTGCTCATGCTGAAATTATTCGGTTCAGGTTCACCCTGAAGAATCTATGATTCTGCAGGATGTCTCCAGAAGGACGGTGGTGTTTGATACATAATGCAATTCCTACTATATTTGAACATTCTAAGATAAAAAAACAACGAAAGCTCCCGTTTAACCGAAACAAAAAATAAGTGAAAGTATGCATGAAATTGTGCCACACATCTCTTGATTATTGGCCACATTGAAATATAACTAACTATCTAAGTGTATTATTTCCTAACAATATTATTGAAGTTTATAGTGTAAAATTCATTTCTGTATTTAATATTTAAAAAGTAAATTACGTTCTTATGTAATTTTACATTTATTTAAAAAAATTTAATTTTTAATTGAATTCTTAAATATAGATAATAAAACAAAGTTGAACAACAATTTAATCGAAAAACCAAGATTTTTTGTATTCATCTATTTTGCAAACTATTGACAGAGCACGAAATTGAGGTATTTCTTGTACATGAATGTCATATTACGTATAATATAGAATTTGTTATGTATTATTTAAAGATTGAAATCTTTAAATACAAAACTGTATATCTGTTATTACAAGGCATAAAATGCTTACTAAAAGCATCCTATTAATTAAATAATGAAAATATATTGTAACTTGGGATCGAGTTTAAAATAAGGATTGGTATTATCTTTACTTGATAGTTATTTCGTTGATTATTTCACGTTAAAGGTAAAATATGCAAAAATATTGATATTTGTAATTAATTATCTGGCTTTTAAAGCTCCAAACTAACAACATATATTCAGTAGTAAAGTGCAAAGTTTATATGGAGTGAAAAAAACAAAAAAAAACCACCTATATATACCAGACAAGGGATGCAAGTCGTAAGAACTTTCAGTGTACCGAGTGGTCCATTAAAAAATGAACACTTTGAATTTCAAACTTCAACAAAATATAATTTATTAATTAACAATAGAATATCATCAAAATTAATACTATAAATAAATGTGTGTCTGAGTTCTTTAATAATAAATATAGCCGCCCTTGGGAGCAAGCCTGGCGGCAGCTGAAGGCCTCGGTTTTTGGATAAAGGTCACTGAAGGCCTTCCCCCTGGACATGCACCCAAAAGATGAAGTTGAGGGAGTGGCGTCAGAGCTATGGAGGGGTCAAAAGTCTGATGGAAACCCTCGAGATTTCTTGTATGGAATATCACAGACTTGAGGAAATTGGCATACACTATTTTCCTTAAGTCCTCCAGATCCACCTTTTTGACAGAGACCTTCTTCCTCTTCAACGTTCCAGCTTGTTGATGGCGAAGACAGTTGTCGTCCTGGAGACGCCCAACTACTTGGAGTCCACGAATGGAAATTCGTCGATCACGTTCAAGCTAGAGAGCTCAGGTTTATTTTGTTTTATAACTTATTATATATGCTGTAATGTCTCGAAGTATAAATTAATTGCAATAACTCAAACATCCTTAATCCTTGAATCAGTAAGTCAGATTTCAACAGACCATCTGGTATATATAAAAAAGAAAATTAACATAATAACACCGACAATTTGAATCAAGGGTAGCTTAGTTATCATGACGTATTATTTATGTGATATGAAAGAAATAAATAAAAATCTCACTCTTTATATATATATAAAAAAATTACCCCATTTTTGATTATTATTTATACTCTGAGTCCAACAAGACTTTCGATTATAACCTGAAGCTAATCAATAACATATTTTAAGCTCACCCTTTTGAAGGAGTTAGCAAACTGAGGAGTGTCTTTTATTTGCATGAGCTGTTATCATTATTATTTAATTCCTAATGAGTCAACTTCCTTTACTATTACATATAATAATTTAGAAACCCGGATTGAACATTTGTGTGTGGTCATAAAAGACAAAGAGTAACCCTGAGATTTGTTGCAGAGTTAGAATTGTAGGGAGACAACCGTTATTATTTACTCATCTCTATTATGTAAATTTCGAGAGGTTAAGAGTCTTTTTTTAAATATTTCGATGATGAATGTTGTAAACCTATAGTTAGCTGTCGATTGCAAAGAAAAGCATTGTCATAGTCGCCGCCATGAGCACACAGTACGAGAAAAGGAATGAGATAGCAGGGCTCCTCCGTGCAGGATTGTCGCAAAAAGCCATCGGAGAGCAGACTAGGCCACAGAATAGACGATTTAGTATGTCTTCCAGGCATGGAGACATACTAAATCTCAATCTCATATTGTGTACTCATGGTGACAACTAGGACAATGTATTTCTTAGCAATCCACAGCTAATTATGTGCTCTAAAACATTCCTCATAGAAAAATTGTAAAAAAATTACTATAGTATATGCTGGCAAATATCTACTGAGAGTGGTCAGTATACAAACTATGCTGCTCCTTACTCGATAATACCATTCAATTTTCAAAATAGGGTAAAATAATTAGTAAAAGTACTTAGACAGTCACAAAACTGTCCAGAAAGATATAAAAGAAGTGGGTGAGAGGCCACTTTTGACATCAGCAATGAAAGACACCTATCTCCTCCATTGCAAAACTCTTTTGAGTTATTTTAGTCTATTTTTTGACACTTTAAGCCCTATAGCCCTATTGCGTAACCCCTCGACTACAACTTTTGGGTAAATATCAAGAGAAAGACCTGCAGTGTCCATCATCCAAACACCGAGACCCCCGAAGGCACCAAGACGCAATAACAGACGACTACATCTGCAGTGGATGCCAGGCCTTTTACCACCGCCTGGAAGCCATCATTGCCAACAAGGGCTGCGTCATCAATGATTAAGAAAGCTCAGATACACATCTATTTATAGTATTAATTTTGTTTAAATTCTATAGTTAATTAATAAATTATATCTTATTGAAGTTCAAAATTCAAAATGTTCATATTTTAATGGACCATTTGGTATTATCTTCGCAAGAATGAAAAAAGAAGAATAATTAATTGATAAAAGTTGAAGAAAATAGAAAACCCTTTCTAGGTTGCATGAACAAAAAAAATTGCACGCTAAAAATCCTTACGATTTATAATCCTATCCCAGAACAATATTTCGCCAAGATTGCGGTTTGTAACCATGTAATGAAACTTCCTTATTTTACCGGTCCAGACAGAACTAGGACCAAATATATTTGGCCTTAGAAAATTATAAATATCTTAAACCGGTCTAGGATTTTCAGACCGAAACTTATCACTAATAAATACCACAAAGGTGAATAAACTAAAATCATATCAGGTATGTACATATTAACAAAAAAAAACAGGTAAAATATGCACAAAAAAAAATATGTATGCCACAATTATATTTAGTACAAGGGAAAAATTTAATATTTTACAAATTAATATACATTGATATCTCATCATGTGAGTAATAACCTATTTGAAAAAAAAAAAAAAGTATGGGAAACGTAGCAAGTTTTATTTATTATTTTCCATTGCTGTTATTATTATTATTTTATTCTTGAGGAGAGAAGAATTAGCAGTGAGTCTAATCGAGAGGATTTTGTGCATATTAAAGAAAGAAATCCCAAATCATCAGGTCAACCCAGATAGTTTGGATAATGTTTTGAAAGAGAGCAACGTTTCATTAGATCTGCTGGTAGCAGCTTTGACGAGGGGAGGGAGGTCTATCCTAAATTCCAATAAAGACTTACACTCATCACTCAGGGGCATCCGCAGGATTAGGTTTTGGGGAGGTCTTAGTTTTTGGATTTTTTTTAAATTCAAAAATTAAAAACTATTCACACAAAAATCAATAATAATATTTCAAATATGAAATTTTTAAGAATTATTTTTTTTAAATCCATAGTCATTCACAGAAAACTAATTTTTTGAAAGAAAGAAGAGAAATCATAAATAATAATTCAAATATAACATTTTTTGAATTATTTTTTTTTGAATCTATGCTATTCACAGAAAATTAAATTTTTTGGGGAAAAAAATTTCAAATATTAAATTTTTTAGTAAAAAGCAAAAATTTCTTAATATGGGGGGAGGGGCTGACTACTGCCAACTCCTTGCAGAAGCCCCTCAAATCAAAAAATTCCAAATACCAAGCACCCCCTCCCCTTCCCAATAATTCCTGTGGACACCCCTGAAACAGGATTCTTCGATTCCACTCTGATTCCAACAAGAAATTAGACTTATAGGCTATAACTCCTGAGCAAACCCTTATTTTATCCATAGATGTTCCCTCCTCAAAAATTAAATAATAATTATAACAGCTTAGGAAAAGAAAATTCGCTCTTCAGGTTGCAATCTTTTAAAAAAAAACGGGCGAGCTAAAAAAAGCATCCCCCACAATAAATATAAAATAATCAATAGAGTAACACATAGTCTACTGTCGACTGCAGTCCCGTCTCGGTCAAATCTAGTTCAGTCCTGAATATCAGTTCTTAAACTAATAAAGTTCGGTCCTTGATGACGACACTCTACTCCATTTCTTTTTTTATATAAATCCGTCTAAATTCAAATCTAGTTCAGTCCTGAATATCCGTTCTTAAACTAATAAAGTTTGGTCCTTGATGACGACACTCTACTCCATTTCTTTTTTTTATATAAATCCGTCTAAATACTGAAAGTCGGAAGGACTGGCACAAAAATTTAGTAACACTGATAAATCATCAGGGTGACCATGTTGATTTTCGGTCTCTTTTTTTCTTTAACATAGCAGAAGATCATAATAGTTGTCAGGCTTTTTTGACTTTATTTTGACAATAAAACTAACATACTTATGACTATCCGATTTAGATGGTTTCAAACAGTTTTCTGGCTAACTTTTAGTTCCTTGGCAATGGAATAAGTGCTCACATACTGGTCTAACTCGAAGATTTCCATTATTTTATCGACATCTTTTACGTCCAGATTACCAAAACTTTGCTGTTGCATTCAATACTGTATTAGATCATAAACAGCACAATTTTTTTCGGCCGCCTGCTCAGTTATGGCCGTATTGATACTGAAGAATATATCCATATCGATTTTTTCTCTTTTTTTACCTCCATTTTGGAACGCTGTAACACAAAACTGGTTTCGCCATACACAAAACTGTAAATTAACTTTTTTGAAGATGTACGCTTAACCTTTCAGTTTTTTTATGCAATGTATTAAACGTGAGATATAGCTCACTAAAGACATCTTGTGAAAAACGCTCAGAACTTTTTACTTAAGCTAATATTATTTTCATCACTCAGAATTAGAGGATGAAGGGAAAAACGCCATTTTCTAGAGCATTTATTTATTTTTTTGGCAATAGATCACAACGGGTATAAAATGAATAATTATATTTATAATTCATACAAATATGAACGCCACATGGATATTTTGAGAACTGCACAGGCTGTGTAGCAAATGTATTTATAAATGTGTAAATAATTCAATACCTCACTTTTGTATGAAGAATATTTAAAGATAAACAGTCTACCTAATATATGGACATAAGTCCAAGCTTGGACATCCAATCATAAAAGTTTTATTATATAGACTATAACCGGTCAGAGCCGTTAGAAGGATTTTTTGAGGGTGCTTAACACAATATTTTTTTGTTTTCATAAATGGGAAATTTTATCAAAAACTTGAAAGAAAGACCGACAAATTGTAAAAAAATGGAAAATAACATTCTAGAACCATTTGACAACAAGTTTTTTGTCAGGGAGGTTGTAACTATTGTTGTGTCGGTCCTTGTTAAGGGCCGAGGACTTCGGTCCGGGCCAGTCCCACTTGTTGGACCTTACAGAAGTTAAAAATGACTGTTCGCTACGTCATTGATAGTGTTTAAATTATTAAGGCCCCCTCCCCCTTAATAATTTGTTAATTCATGAAAATGAGCAAATTAATTTAGCCCAACTGTTTGGATACAAGAGCATTTTTATGCCTCTAGAAACCCCCCACGAAAATTAATTTTCACTTTTTCGTATTTTTCAAATATACTTTCTAAGTAATATGAAAAAACTCGAAAATATCGTGGCTATGAAAGAATTTTATTCTTAAAATAAAAGTTATACAACATTTTAAGTTTATAAAGTACAATTTTAAGATCATATAAAAGGTTAAAAGTAACTTAAAAGGTCAACTTCGTCTAAATTTTTATTTTAGCGTGTGTATCCAATTTTTAGGGTGACCTATTAATTCGATCTTCTGGTGTATTTTAATGAAAAAATGATGTTTGTAAAGTTTAAGTCTTCAAAGGGGGTTTTTTCGAGCTCAATATCTATTTGAAAATGACTTTTTTTAACGGCAATATCTATTTGAAAATGACTTTTTTTAACGGCATTATCTATTTGTAAAGGGATTCAAAAGTTTAAATTTTAAAGTTAGGGTTTCTGAATTTCATAAGTTTGAAATTTAAAGTTATGTTGTTGAATTTCAAAAGTTTAATTAAAGTTCCTTTTCTGAAGTGATACAATAGAATATAATATTCATCATTTTGAAAAAACAAAAACAAATTGTAGCCCAACGAATTACTTTGGATACCCAAAGGATCAAACCCACTTTACTGACCTCCAAATTGAATCAAATAACTATCTGAGCTCACTCTTAAATTTTATTGTAGGTAGCTAAAGTAATAGAAATTACTGCTAAGTGAGTGCCCAAAACAAATGTACACATAGTTCAAATAAATAATATGATTTCGTTTCCTTTTCGAAGAGAGGTTGTTGCAATATACAATAAACGTAACAGCGAGTCCAATATTATTATAGCAATAATTATAATAAAAACTAATCATTATGTTGTAATATTTATTACATTGGGTGGGTTATTCATTGTTTGGGCATCAGTAATGAGCAAAAATCAGGATCCTATTTTATTTACGTCCGAATTAGGGTATAATGTGAATAAAATTCGAGACAAGTATCCATTTAATTTTGGTTTTGGATTTGTATCCGAAATTTACTCGAATATTGACGTCCGTGATCCAAAACGACCCGGATCTAAAAATGTGGACCCCTCCTATTTTTAGCTGAGGCCCAGTTCGACATTGACTTTTTTTTTCGTAGAGGGTTTTAAATGATTTATTATAAACCGACCTGGACCGATAATTCGGCCCCGACCGCAGTCTGAAACCCTGGAGCGAAATATAAATCGCAGACTAAAATTTAAACCCTGGATCACAATTTAAATCGTAGATCGTAATGACTTTTTCTAGAAATAAAAAAAAAGTAACTCTTTTTTTGTGTATACCAAATTTTACTATGGACCGGTCCGTACAGAACTTGGATCGAATGTACAAAGATTATAAGGGTCTCAGACCTATCAAGGATTTTCAAACCGAAATCCAACACTACTCATAATAAAAAATAGAAGGAAAAAAAAACAAAAAAAAAAACAATATTCCTACCGTTTACAAGGATTTGAATAAAGATTTTCATGGAGCAGATAAGAATAGGCGCGAGTGTTTTGACTTGCTCCACACATTTGGACAAACATTCCCGATGTACTTGATGTGTAAGGTCCTCTATACGTTTTTCGACATCAAATGTAACCTAATTCAGAATCAAAATGGTTAATCATGCAACTGCAAGGAGTAGCAAAATTACACATACTTTAGAAAGACACGGACTCAAATCCTTGACAAATTGTACCAAGTCCTCCATGGACTCAATCACTTCAGCCACAGAGAGATAATCCAATACTTTTTTACATTCCCTAACAATTTTACGGACTTCAGACTCATCAAATACCATGAGAACATTGGACGTTCCTTGAAGGATAAGTCGTGAGCCCTCTATTAATTTAGAGCGTGCTAATTTGGAGAGAGGATCCAATTGACTGATGGAAGCGGCATCTTCTAGGAGATGTGCAGCATTTTCCACTTTGGATAAGGCTTGCGGCATGTCTTGTTTAAGGATGGCATCATCCGAGCTAATTACCATTTCTCTGCCCACCTGAATGAATGGATATATGAAATTTTATAAATACAGCTCCATCTATGTATACAATAAGAACTACTCTGATAAATAAGAAAACTTTATTTCCTCATTCCCAAATCTATTCTCATTTGATTCTACATTTTATCATGTTGGTACACATGTCCACAACACATGTTCTTAATATCAGCCATTTTGCATTGTAAGTTGTTTTTTTTTACAGATGAAAAGGTTAGACGTCTTTCTGTGGTCTCCGCAATTGTTTATTTTTGAAAAAAAAAATGAGTAGAAAAAATTAAATTGAGGGAAAAAATCTTTAAAAACGTTTGAAACAAACGTTTTTAAAGATTTTTTCCCTCAATTTAATTTTAATTCCTAAAATATTATTATTATTTTACAAAATGCTAAATTTTGAAAAATAAACAATTTTTAAAACGTTATTAAATAAGTTTCGTCTAAATTATTTTTCTCCCACGGTTTTTTTTTCAATAAAAGAAAATTGCAGAGCACACCAATAGACGTTTAATCTTTTTATCTGTTAAAAAACTAGACATGCAAATATTGTGGGCATGTCTACTAAACGGGTGCAGATACCTTACCGAACCGACATTTTGACAAAAAAATTATAAACATATTCTAAAATGATTTTACTCAAATGTTAAAAGATAAAACAGGGGCTTCAGCAGGGGGTGGACTGGAAGGGGTGTGGCCTCCCAAATTAAGGAATTTTTTCTTTTTACTAGATAATTTAATATTTGAAATTTTAATTTTTTCTGAACAGTTGTAGATTTTTGATTTTTTTTTTCCAAAAAATTTAATTTTATGTATATCGCTGTAAACTTTTGATATTTAAATGAATGAACGTTTAATCATTGGGATTTGTGACACAAAATTATTAAACATTTCATCTTTTAAAATTTGAGTAACATGAATAGAAATCATAATTAACATAGAATTGCAGCATGAATTACACAGGGTAATAATTTGAGAGAAATTTTGTACAAATGGATTGAAGACAATACTCGAATTTAAGTATAAGCGCAGAATTCAAAACTGATCTCAGTTTTTCTTTCAGTCATCTTAATTCTAAAATTTCTTGAATTATTGTAATTCGGGGCTTTTATCGTTCAGAGTCATTTTTACCCTTAAAACAATCCCCAAATTAAAAGTAGGATTAATAAAACTTATGGAAAAGGGTTTTTTATGATTGAAAAGTGTTTTTATTGATTATGTATCTTGTACTGAACTCGATATATTTCCATTTTTAGGTTAAAAAAGGATGAAAACCGGCACTCTATTTTAAACCCTTATAACTTGTTCATAATACATAGAGATGAGGAATTTTATAGCGTAATTAATGTATAATTGAAAAAAGATATATATAAAAAATATGCATCTCCAAGTATTTTCGTTCCATTTTGGAATGATCCCCTTTTTTATGGGGCTGTACAGGCAAATGGTCAACATTATCATCATATTGTTTTCCAATTTCATGACGTCATCCCTCATAAAAGGAAGATCAAGGCAATCGAAAGAAGATACTTCAAACTTGATCATCCATCTGAAAAGATGTTCGAATTCGGATTCCGAGTTCCACAAGGGACGACGGGAGGATAATTCATCCGAGGAAAAATACTAGACCTCATAAAGGAGTAAGATGGACTCCTTCCTTGGGAATGAGATACCAGGATCTAAACAACAAAGCGATTCATTCTTGATGTGTAGATAATTTTAATATTTCTTAATGGGTTCACTTAAAAAATAGAAAATGGAAGAAAAATTCTTTGGAGATGAATTCATTGAATATCTTTCTATAATATAAGCCATGATATTTATCATCACTATGTATTATGAATAAGTTATGAGGGCCTAATGAAGAGTGGCATTTTTCATCATTTATTAGCCTAAAAATGGAAATATATCGAGTTGAGTACAAGATAAAGAATCAATAAAAACCCTTTTACAGAAGTTTGATTAATCCTACTTTTAATTTGGGATTGTTTTAAAGGTACAAAATTACTCTGAAGGATAATAATCCCGAATTACTATAATCACAGATATTTCATAATTCCGATGATTGAGAGAAAAACTGAGATCTGTTTTGGATTCTGCACTCAAAGATAAATTCCTTGTGCTATCATAAAATATAAACATTATTTTTCTAGAACTAGTACAAAGATAATAAAAAATAAATATGACAATCGAATGAGAATTAAATTCGAAATTAGACAATAACAATGTCTAACCTCCTATCTATATAAACTATTTTGAATGACATAAATTATAATTGGTTTACATTTTTAAGAACAAGAGTGTTTACACAATTTCAAACTGCACTTCTATCACACATATTGCAAAAACGATGCAGAAAACGGGTTGTAATTAATATATACATACACACGCAAATAAATTATTCGAAGACCAAATAAGGACTTATTTCCCTTCAATGTGTTTGTTGGAGAAAATAATCACGTTGACTGATAAATACTTAGAACGACAGTTCTATCCAAAATGGACAGAACAAACAAACAGTCAGATTTGATAAAGTATGCACTTACCTTGACGAGATTATGAACTGCTTTAGAAACAGCTTGAACCGGTCGCACAAGGTCCGGCATTTCATGTCCAGCTTCTCCTTCTTCATGGATTATAACCAGTCTGGAAACCTGCAGAATAAATATAGTTTCAAATTAATTGGACATGTGGATAAATGTAATATCATTTATATATAAGAGATGCGAAAATTAGTAAATTATATATAATTAATCGATTCTTTTAACTCTAATAGATATATTGTTAAAGTGTGTTTATGAAAAAAAAATGGAGTCCTAATATGTAAGAACTGAATTAATACAACCAGATGTTTGAGAAAGAGTGAAAAGACTAACTGACCGCTGCCAATATATTAGGTTGTTCCGAAATGATTGAGATTGAAATCCCATTCAAAAGTTTTAAAAAAAGTACTCAATCATGTCACATGGTCTCCTTTGACTCGGATAAACTTATGGTAATGGTTCTCCAACTCCCGCAACTGCCTGGAGAGCTCCTCTTCGTTCCCTAACTTAATCATCTGCTGAACGCCATGTGTGAAGTCTTCATGGCTATCAAAATCGTAATACTAGAGCAGGTGCTTCAGCTTATAGAAGATAAATCCGTCAGAGAGATTGAGATCCGGGATGTAGGGACTCTGTTTGATCGTCTCCACCTTTCCCCGCGAAAAAAACTCGCTCATCTTTGTTGACCTGGGCGAGAGAATATGATACTCACATGCTGAGGAGGTTTTGGAAGCGGAGATCATCAGTCAAGATTCTTAAAACCGCTGTGAGGGGAAGGACAGCTCTGCTAAGACCCCTCAAACACTCTATCGGGGTTTGTTCTTTACCAGGTCTCCCGGAGACGTCCTGATGGGCACCGTTCACGAGATTTAAAGTGACATCCCACATCTCAAAAGCTTACCGAAAGATGGTTGCATGACTACAAAAGGCATCAGGGATAGTAAGATTGGAATGGATCTCATACACTGTTTTGCCCAATTTTGTAGCGTATCAAATAGTAGGAACGAAAATCAAATTGAGAAACATGTGCAAATGTGGTATATAGGCATTAGCTATTTAGTCTTTGAATAACTATGGAATGTTTTTGCCACAATCATTTCGGAACAGACTAATATATACCTACAGATGAATACGATATTAAAGCTATTACGTATTAAAATAATTATTATCAAAATTCAAAATGTAATCTAATGACATAAATAAGTATAAAATAATGATTTAGAGATACACAGATACTTTTAATTCAAAAACACACAACAGAAATAACCAAATAATTATACTAGTCAGAACAGTACCCATGCTCTGATGCACTCTGAGTGAAAATGGAATAAAGATGGGACATGTTCCATACCTGCAAAACGACTGGCTCTAATATTTGACCAAGAGCTACTGTTCGAAACATAATTAATGATAATTGGCCAATCAGGAGAGGAGGACTTCCTATTTAATATATTGTGTAAAGGACACTTCTCTTCTTTTTTTTCTTTTTGTAAAAAACACACACCCTAATAACGACGACGACGACAATAAATGATATCAGAGTAGTCGTCCATGACAAGATGCGTATTAAAACAACAAGAATAATCTCCGAGAATCCAATCTCCTTTGCTCAAGAAGCACGAAGTAAATAATATACGAACAACATCTACTCTTTGAGTGACTCCAACCGCTTTGATATGATGTCGCTGAGACTTACTTACTCAAAAAGAAAACATACATGCATCCACTAGAGTCACCCACGCAAAAATTATGGGTCTAATAAATAGGTATGTGTTTTTTACGGGAATGGATCAGTACGCGATGATGTTACTTAACAGCAATTTTGCTCTTGCTTATAGTTATATAAAGAGGAGGGGAACGAAAGAGAATTCTAATCAATTCCCTTCTCCTTCACTCAATTACACAACGAGCTCTCAATGGATATCCCAACTGTGAGCAAACATCCCAAAAAACTCTACTTGGGGACGTATTTAATCTCTTCAAATACCACATATCAAAAGTCATGATAAAGCCTCAATAAATTCCTCAGATCAAATCAAAACAATACTCATCACTGACTCATTAAATGAAGTAATTATACATATTATATTACTAGTAGACTTGAGGTTCGGTCTGAAAATCCTAGACCCGTTCTGATTTGTAGTGCACCGAACTCATTCGGTCCTTTAAAGAAGGTCGGTCAGGACCCGTCTCAAATAAATTGTTTATTTAAATCACGGTGTGGCCTTGCTAACGCAACAATATATACTCTATTTTGTTGTCAGCTGTGAATCAATGTTCTAAGTGTTGATTGGTTGAATTTGAATTAGCTCTTTTAAGGTGAATAATCATTCCATAGTTGGGTAGAAATGACCAACTATGGAATTATTTTGGGCGTTAGTTCACTTTTTTTAAAAGGAAAGATTGCTTGAAGTAACAAAGGTAATGACGTGATATATGGATCGGTCTTATTTAAAATTGGGACTAAATCGATTCTGTAGATGAATTTTTGATGACTTCAGTTATGTTTCAAAATAAGGAGCATCGACCTAGAATAACGTCACATGAAGTTAAATGTATCTTGGACCGAGTCTCAACACCGCCACTTAGCACATCTATAATAAAAATAACTTTGTCGAAACAAAGACTACTAAGATATTTAGGACTGAAGACGTCAATCCATCTAATTCAGTCTCGATCCTTTCCAGTTCAGTCCTGCATATCCTAAAAACTTAAAAAAGCTCCAAGGACTGCCAGTTAAGGACCGGTCTTAATGGCAGACAGTCCCAACAACCAATAGGACAAGTCCCAATGACCGGCAGTCCTAAGTGTCAATAGGACCGGTCCTAAGACTGGACTGAGAGTAAACTGGAAGGGACTATAGTCTTTAGTCGTCCTAAATAAGGACCGACACAACCCTAGGTGTAATACCCCACCCCTCCCTTTGGTCTAATGTAAAATCTAGGGGTTAAAGGATCCAAGTTCTTAGACTCTCGCGAAACAGAAAATCTGCGTCCACACTTTCCTTTGCCGGAAAAAAAGAGGCAAAAACCTAGTGTTCTACCAGACTTTATTAAGGACTGAAGACTGCATGCAGTCCCGTCCAGTTTATTGTCTGTCCGTTCTAGTTCATCCTTAAGACTACTAAAGTTCGGTCCTTGATGACAACACTAAACTTTATTTATTTAAATTTATTTCTAGTACTGACAGTCGGATGGGCCGACAGTCTTAAGGATCGGTCCGAATGTTTAATAGGGCCCATCCTTAGACTGGACCGAATAAATAAGGACTAACACAACACTAATTGACATCATCAGATTAAAAAGATAACCAGTTTACCAAAATGACCACCGATAGGTATAAAACATAAATATATATTTGATAAATAAATAAGCCAATAGTTCTTTCTTTAAAAAACGAATGAACATCACCAAAGAAAAACATAATAATGTATTAAACATTAGAACATAAGTATAGAATGTTCCTACGTAGTTTGAACAACAAAAAAAAGCAAACACCCTCGACAATAAGCTATATATGGAAAAACTGATAGTCAGGTGCGAGTTTTGACCTCTAGGAGTATAATCAATGTTGTAATTGGTATTTGTACAATCGCTTTGAAAGGATAAACTCATGGCAAATTGAATATGTACTTGCTCAAGTACTCTCATTAAAGGATCCTTCAAAAAATCATCAACACTTTAAATATATGGGAATTTAACCCTCTGATATAAACTCTATAAGGCTATCAAAGAACATCATTTAAATCCTACATAATACAGCGTATTATAACATAACTTCCTTTTTCCAAAAGAGAATAAAACACCTTTTATAAATCAGAACTGTTTTTTGTTTGTTTGTTTCATAATGATGGTAGACATTTAAAGTTTTGTTTTACATATTCTTGAAAGACATATCATATAGGTGAAGTCCTCCATTGGTGTATTTTAATACCCGGTGATTTTTTCATTTTTATTTTTTTGTTTTTCTTTCAATAACTTTTCATTGAGAAGTTTAAAGGGCAAAGCTATTTTATATTAAAAGATGCAGAATTATTTTGGGAACATATCTTATTTTATAGTCGTTGATAATTAGTTTATTCAGTGATTAGTTATTGAAATTTCTGCAAAGGTCTTAAAAATATTGGTTTCTCCGCATTAAATCCGGTTTCAAATACCCCATTTGTGGAAACTGCTCCAATTTAGAATCTTTGTTTAACAACAATTTGATGGCACTAATTTTAGCACTCTGGTATCCTTGTCCGTGGAGTTATTTGCGTTTCAAATTGTGAAAGTGAATTGAAAAAAATCCTTTTTAGTATATTAGAAATTGAAGCAATTAACGGATTCTTATCAATCGCACTCAGGAGCTAAATTGCAATTAGTTTAATTTGATAAAATATTATCCGCAATTATTTTTCGGCAATATTTATTTTTTTGCTGCAAACGCATGTTCCTCACTACTCTAAAACATGATAGGATCTGACTGTACTTCCAAGAAAATTTTAGAATCTTGCCTCTAGAATGAAACCAAACCCACCTCCCTAGTGTTTTTGCAGCCTAATTGCCGCGCATTATAAAAAAATGAATTGAAGTTGCCGTACCCTGTATGAGCATTGAACAACCACCCTTTACGTGAAGACGAAGACTGTTAAGGCATGTAAAAAATCTACTAAAGAGGAATATTTATGATAAAGGCAAAACGAATATACGAATCCCTCAATCAATAACACAATGTACTCATTATGACACGTAACTAAATTCACATGGAGCCGGCAAAGCCTATGGAAGCAAAAAAATGCGTTGCTACACGTCCATAACCCTCTAATTTGATTTATGGTCATGCAACCAATCCTCAATAATAAATAGAATGAATAAAATAGGTTCAATGAAAGGGACTGTCTACCTTGTACAAAGTGCGGGAGAAAAATTTCCAATCGATTAACCTGCATTTTTTGAGTAAAATGTTGCGTATTTTTATTTTATTTTATTTAGTGATTGCATCATAAATTAGCTTCGTTTTGACGCTATTTTCGTTTTGAATGGACCACCAAATGAATCAACAGGAGAAAAGACATCGTACTGCTATCTTTGGCATCAATTTGTGGACCGTCCACAACATCTAGCATGCCAAGAACGTCCAAAGCTCCAATTAGTAGAGATATGGGCCCATGTACATATTGCTTCCATCATCCCCCGATTTGAACCCCCTTGATTACTTTTGGTGTGGCGCCAAAAGGGCATCACAAATACAACCCCACACCAAAATGTGGATGACATGAAGTCTACCAACAAAAATGTTATCAGCATTCATTTTCTAAAATTGTCCTAAGGAACATAAAATGAGAATGAAGTTAAGAAAACTTGATGATCCGCGTATAGTGCGCATCCTTTTTTTTTTACCTTCTCCTAAAAGGATCAAAATTTTCTTATATTATTTTCTCTTTTGGCTCCGTAGAGTTCCTTTAGAAGAGAGACTTTATTAATCTTTCTTAAATGTTAGAATAATGTCGATCATAATGAATTAATGCAAAATAATGATGAATGCTGGTGTTTAACCCTTATGGATTAAATAAAGAACTTTTGTCTCCCTTCTAACTTTGAACTAGATGTGCACCCTAAAGACGACATCGTAGGGCAATGAAATGTTACAGAGATTATTTGCCTACCAAATCCCAACTTTTCCGAACCAGCCATATTCGAAATTCGAAAAAAGTTAAAAACAAACCACCCTATTGTACGGGCTTCAGGCACTGTATTGAGGCTGTCATTGCATCTAATGAAGGTTATATCGAATATGATCCAGGTTCTGTGATTTGTCCACAATTTTTTAAATCAGTTAATAAAATTTTGAATTTTTGAACCAAACATCTTGTGCACCCTGTATGAATTTATTATTTACATAGGCGGACGAGGATCCCACATAAATTGAACATTGCAACACGTATTATATTAATTTATGAATATGATCAAGATCTTTCGAGAAAGAGATTATAGTCTAATGTATTTACACATGAGTTGAATATGATGATGTCCCCCTGTTTACTGAGTGACCCATTAAAATTTGAATTTTAAACTTCAACAACAAATAATATATTTATTAACAACAGAATTTTAACAAAAATTAATAATCTAATTAGATGTGTTTCTGAGCTCCTTTAATCATTAATGTAATGATGGCATCCATGCGGGGGCAGAAGTCCTGTAATCCACAGTAGATGTATTCGTCTGTTATATCGTCTCAATGCTGGCTGAAAGTGGTTTTAAGGGCCTCACTGTTTGAATGACGCACACTGCAGAGGTTGGCGTCAGGGATGCAGGGACTAAAAGTGCCTAAAAATAACTCAAAAGTATCATTCAAAGTGTCTTGCTTGGGAGGTGATGGGTTTCTTTCATTGCTGAAGTGCCCTCTCCAGTCTCTACGCTCACAAGGATTTTTTCAACCACTTTTTTGATAGCTCTCTGGACAGTCTGTTGTGATGGGCTCACATTGACATGACTGCCCTGGGCTATTTATTTTAACTCCTTTGTATCCAGATTGGCCTTTTTGACGGAGCCCTTCTTCCTTTTTAACGTTTCGGACTTGCTAAAACTATAGACGGTGGTACAGGAGACGCCCAATTGCTTGGAGTTTCTTAATGGAAATTCATCGATCACATTTCAAATGTAACAAATTCTTAATACTTTAATATATCGGAATATAAACTAATTTCGATCACTCAACTTTTATTAATTATTGAATTAGTAAGTATTCAGATGTGAATAAACCACCCGGTATAAGTTAACATTAAGAGGTCATTCAATTTTAAGCAGTTAAAATCCCCGTTAAAAATGCATAATCGACCATAAATTTGGAAGAAAATGTATTACATAACTCAAGTTAGTGTCTTTTTGTGGGTATCCTAAGGGGAGTTCATGTACAGCATAAGATCAAGGTCACACAAAAGGTTAAAAAAAAGTTCAGCATTACAATCGTTTGACTAATAACATATATAATAAATGAATACTGATTTGATGGTCAATCCCTTCAAGTCAATGAGGTCCCATGTAGGAGATCTAGGGGGTTTCACTCCAAACTCTCCAGAGAGTATAAAAAAAATGGTTGGGAAAAACCTTGTGAGGGTGGAGAGGCTACTTTTGATAACAGCAAGTGGGGGATCTCTCCTCCGTTACAACCCTTGACCACATCTTTCGTTTGCAAATCGAAGGAAAGCATGCAGTGTCCTTCATCAAAACACCGATCCCCTCAAATCCAATGTCACCCAGCACTGGTACATCATGACACGGTACTACATCCGCAGCGGGTACCAGGCCTTCCGCCACCACCGCCTGGAAGCAATAATTTCCACTAAGACCGGCTACATTAACGATTAAGAGAGCTCAGGCACACATCTATTTATAGTATTCATTTTGTTGAAATTATATTGCTAATGAAAAAATTATCTCTGGCTTAAGCTAAAAATTAAAAGTGTTCAGATTTTTATGGACCACTCGGACCTAAATAAAATAGGATCCAAATTAAGTTTACATTTTTACTGATTAATAGTTATGAAACAATGAATAACCCAATGCTATTACGATTAGAACATAAATATTAGAATGGATTTTATAATGACATTGTTATAACCACGCGATCCAACTGTTTATGTAGATGCCGCTCCCGGCAATTATCAAGATATGTAGTTAAAAGATGTTACGTCTGATATATCTAGATAATAGTATCTTTTTTTAAATTAAAGCAATCCTATAAAGCTATTGAAGATTCAGTTTCCGGATCTAAGACCCGTCGTCCTATCTTTATTAAGCAATACTTAAAGCTTTTTAACTATACACATAAATATTAAGAGTAAATCATGATCGCATACAGAAATAAGTTTTTCACTGGAAGCTTACCCCTCTTGTTTTTGGGAAATGTCATAATATATTAAAACAGCTTATGAGAAACCCCCCTTGCAAAGCTAATATTAAGTGTTTTATTTTGATTTTCTGTTGCATTTAAAAACGTGTTGTTTTTTATTATTATTTGTGTACATTATACAAGCCTAGTACTTACTACTTAGATAATGAAAGGTTATGAGTGACTGAGGGAAGTGGGCTTATAGTTAACACATGATTTTTAGAATTCATAAACAAGTCTTCTTCCCAAAATAATGATAAAAATTAATTAATCATTGCACCTGGATATGTCGTGTCAGGAGGATTGCCCTTAAACATTTTCACCTTGAACGTTTTCCCCTTGGATTACAATCAAGTCAATAATACTAATAATTAAGCATGGGAAAATCGTAGAAAAAAATAACAGTTTGAGATTAGAAAAGGAAAAAAAAAACGGGTGAAGCTATAGATTTTTTGTTTTCATTTTTGAATGTTAACATCTTACACTGAATTATACTTGATTATTGTTATATTTATATTATCTTTTGTGCATGAATTTATATTAATATGAAGGAACCAAACAATAAGACAAAAATGAAGATAGGCGGAGGTTTGCACTCCCCGAGTGGCCATTCTAATTTTGCAATATTTTCCCTTCACTAATACTATTTTATATGTTGAAGGCTCTCGTCTTTATAGAAGTAATCATGGAATTCTAGAAATATGGAAGACTCGCACCCTTTTCCCGCGTTTTTTTCCTTCCACCTTGAGTGCTAATATTTATACTTTCATTCAACTAGGTGAATCATCTCTCTGATTTTAATCAAACTTTGTTACTGTTCATCATTAGTCATTACTCATTACCTTCCCATATTCATCATCTCATAAGGATAAATATCTAATATCATCGGAGAAATATTAGTTAATTTTGAGAAGTTTTGTAAGTAAAAAACTAATTAATTTGATTAAATCGGCTCTTCAAATACTCTGACATCAGCTTTTCTCATTATAATAAGGATCGTATTATTAATTATTATATGATGATATTATTATTATAATGAAGGTCCTAATATTAAATTTGATGCCATGTTGTAGGTGTTTTTAAAATCATGCCAGCTTGTTGTTGTGTACCCAGTTGTCGGACTGGATATAAAAAAGATCCTAAGGATCCTACCGTTTCTCTTCACTCCTTCCCACAAGATGAATTCTTAAAAAGTGCCTGGCTTAGAGCCATAACTAGGAAAACTGACGGAACTTAGGCACCTTCTAGGTATTCAAGAGTGTGTTCCCTCCGTTATAAAGATAAGGATTTTGTTACAAGGAGTTAAGATGATCGTCGGAGGAGTAGAAAGAAGCAATTATCGTCTATGGATCCTAAACTCAGGACCCGTTATTTAAAACCGTCTGCTCTTCTAAGAATTTTCGCTAATCTTCGAAAATACTTATCTTCGGGAAAACGTGAGAGGACAACAAAGAAAGCTTCATCATCAGCAAAGCTTTCTTCTGAAAATTTATGCCTTATCCATGCATAAAAAATGGACCCGGTAGACAATTTTGAGGACTTATGTTCCAAATTGGTCATTGAACAACTTCTAGAAGATATATTTTCTAAGAGAACAGAGGATTGCATT
Source organism: Lepeophtheirus salmonis (assembly GCF_016086655.4). Lineage (NCBI taxonomy): Eukaryota > Metazoa > Arthropoda > Copepoda > Siphonostomatoida > Caligidae > Lepeophtheirus > Lepeophtheirus salmonis. The sequence goes on along the minus strand of NC_052133.2, from coordinate 8,604,304 downwards.
CAACTTTACTGCTTGGAAGGTTCATCCAAAGCATTCCTTGAAATAAAATTCATAAAAAGTATTGAAATGGATCTTACATTCTCAATTTTTAACAAAAATATCAGAGTGAATCCTAAAATGATAACTTTGCCATCACCAAACCACTTGAAAAAACTCTCATCGTCTTTTACTATGAATGTTGGATTATCTTCTTCCTCTAAACACTACTTATTTACAAGAGCCTGTCTGATAATGAGAAAATATTTGTACTTTGGTCGATGAAGTTTTTACTGCACAAAGAGTGGAGTTTTTTGGAGGAAGATGAACAGGGCAGGATGGCGGTCAAATTACAAAAGCTTTACTTGTTTTTTATGATTAAATCATGATATTGACCTTTCATCTCCAAATTTTCAGCACATCCTTGACTTATACGAAATGGAAAAGCATAAAAATGTCAAAATTGCACACAAGTTAATTTCAAAAGAGGTGAATTCAACTCCTATTGAAAAAACCAACGTTTTACTGGCTGTCAGTATTGTCCATGAAAGCACAGTTGCAGCTCTTCAGTATTACTCCTCAACGTACCCTGCATGGAAAGTTACTGGAAACTTTGTCTCCGTTGTAAGAAAGTATTGGAATATCGTAAATTGTAAGACGCCTTCTGCGGGAGTTCGAAAAAGGTATACTTCAAAGGAAACACTCAGCAAAAGGACATGATCTTTGGTTACTTCCAGTGAATCTGGTCTCAAAGAGTCTAAACATAAACTCTTGAAGCAAATAAATACAGGAGGTCTCTATTCTCCGACTGACTTTTGTTTTAATATGATCACCAAAGTATTTGTGGTGTATCAAATTATAATACGAAATAAAAAATCAAGGTCTCAATTTTTTCAATGCCAAAATTTAGGAAAACTATTTTCTACTCTATGTTGTGAACTTGTTTATGACTTTGAGAACTATTTATGCTATAATTGTTCTTCTAATCATTCATTACAAAGTTTATTTTCTCATTGTTCGATGCAATTACTTAATATTAAGACAAAAAATTCTAATAGAAATCTTAATAGTGACGTTAATATGAAAAGATCAGCTGCACACACCCAAAAAAAAATTGTAATAAAATTAGAAAAATTCTTAAACTATCTTCCCATCAATAATAAAATTCAAGAATAGTAATTAATCCTCTTATATTTAATAAATTTCTCTCAGATCAACAAAAAATCCTTATACATTATTCACGAACTATGCGTGGTTAATTGATACATCCTTCAACAAAAGAGTGTATAAAGAGGATCCCGTTCTTCCCTTGAAGTGGCAACATATAGTCGTGGGTATGAGATCTCAACATAGGCATAGGTCTCAAGTAGGCTTGATGCTTCATTCGTGGAAGCCTTCCAACGAGGAAGCCAATTTTTTCAGGGATTGACTCTAAGCCTCCTTTTGAGGACTCACGCCAGTTGGTTTAAGGTTTGTGATAGTTAGACTTCATCAATCCAACAAAGCATTTACAGAAACCCCATGGGATAAAATCCTATTCTCTACGTTAGTCGTTCCTTGCTCTGTGAGAGTCCATTAGACGAAGTGGCTCATGTGAGCTGGGAGAGTTCGACTGTCAACCAAGGAAACGGCTACAGAGCGCCTTTGGTATCGAATGTCAAACATTTTCTATAATATAATGCCCGATAATAGTATACTGTTATACAAGCATAAATAACGGGGGGGGGGGATCTTTTTTTGATGCCCTTAATAAGGAGTAATATCGCCGGGCATTACTACATAATTAGTTTTTGCGCACTAATCTTTAGTATCTTTAGATGAATCTATTATTTCAATATTCTGTATTTATAATTTATTGTAATTATTAGTTATATGATTACAATTGTTTAATTTTGTATATTTAACATAAATGTATAATGGTTTATTTTTTAGTATGTAGATTATATTTAATTTAAGCCTTCTTTTTAAACTTGAAACTTCAAATATATTTCGAAATACTCTACTTAGTCGTTTCATTAGTTATTATTCTGAGAATATGGTTATTAATGAATTACAATTTCATGGAGTGTGACGTTTTCAAATCTACTCTAAGGGATAAAAAAACGTCTAAGTAGTATATCTTCATTAAACATTTTGCATATAAATACTTTCGTTATACCCTCAAAAATCATAATAAAGCAGGCAGCGGATAATCACATCAGTATTTTAAACAAGGATACCATAAGTCTTTCTCCCCCCTTCTCCTTGCACGCGTTTTTCTCTACAGAATTATCAACTTTATGCATGATACAGTTCCCATGTTCGTTAGATGTTAGCATCTTTTCTTAAGGAAATATGTCCTGTAATGAAGAGAATTATTATGCTTATACATTCTCTTCTGTTTAAAAAAACACACACAGAATAATAGCACCTCCCCCTCAGAAAAAAAAATCACTTGTCGACATGTTGTGTCTTCTATTCATTCCTGTTTCGAAGTCTTCCTCATGTGCTCATAAAGTACTTATCTGTTAGGTTTATACAAAATTAAAGAATCCTAATCTTTCCTTTTATTTGTTTTACATCTTTAAATGTTGATTGACTTGTAATAAACATGTTTTGGTCTTTTTTTTTAAATTTCCTTTAATCATATTTAAAGGTACTTTGATCGGTGCCCGGTAATTTTGCCTTAAAGCTACTTTGTCTCAAGGATATTTCGCCTTAATATACGTCTTTATTGTTTATTTTTGGTTGAAATTGATATTCCCTTTCAGTTTTTTTAAATCAAAATATTTCATCTTTATTACTATAAAATGCATTAAATGTTTGTTTTCCTTTGGAATAATGATTGCATTATACTCTTGCCTCATATTATGCTTGTATGTCAATCCATGAGGCTTTTCTAGAATCTTACTAACAGAAACGATATTAGCAATTCTTCGTTTTGAATCGTTGCCGTCTTTATTATTTTTTGAAATTTTAGGACATGATTCCATCATTTTTCCTACAGAAAACAAGCATTTAATGCGCTTTATAGTAATACACATTAAATATTTTGATTTAAAAATTTAAAAAGAATATCAATAAAACATATAAACCTTTTTTATTTATATATTAAAGCGAAACATCCTTGAGACAAAATACCGTAAGGCAAAATTACCTAGCGCCAATTTTATTATAAAAAAAATAACACCCCTCATTATAAGTAGTATTCACTTCATTACGATCCATGTTCAGGGGCGTCCGCATGGTTGTATATATGTATAATAATAATTCCAAAATCCATAGTTATTAAAAAAAATTAAGTTTCAAACTATAAATATTTTGTAAAAATTTTGCATAAATACATATTCACAAAAAAATAAATTTTCAGAAAAAAAACCCCTCAAAAATACGTAAATGTTCAAAGAAAAATAAATTTTCAGAAAAAAACCCTCAAAAATACGTAAATATTCAAAGAAAAATAAATTTTTTGGAATAAAATTAAAAAAATTAATAAAATTCAAATGCAAGTTTTAACAAAAAATGATTTTTTTTTTAAAATACAAATATCTTAAATTTGTGTGGGACTTTAGCCCCTCTAGCCCACCCCGTGCGGACGCCCCTGATGTTGAAGGTGAATCCTCCTAGAACTATGTCAGTCTAGTGTTGTGTAGGTCCAGTCCAGTCTTAGGACCGGTCACATCGGTCCTTAGGACTGTCAGTCTTTGAGACCGTCCTTACAACCATTAGTCCTACAGACCGGTCCTTGGGACCGATCCTTAACTGTCGGTACTTGGAATTTTTCTTTAATATATCGATGGTTTATTGAGCCAAATAAGATATATGAAATATGTTAAGATTATTGTACATATCTTGCAAAAAATATTATATTTTTCATTATAATACGAACATATTATACTGTTACTTGGATATATAATTTATTCTGTTATATAACGGAATAATTAAAAGGAGGAAAAATACTCTCAATGACGTCACGAGAGATCAAAGTGGGACTATACCGGACTGGACCAAGGTCCTAAATAAGGACCAATACAATACTGAATATCACTTTTACATGAAATACAGATATCAAACATCCAAACTAACCAAGAATCAAAATTTCATCCACGTTTTTACATAGATGTAGTAAAAACGTTTAGAGACATATGTAATTATGTAGAATGAATATTCACGTGACACGAATAACTAATGTTAAGTCTCCCTTATGAATAAGTAATTAATATATATGTACGTATAAAAGTCATGATACTTTTGAATCGGCATAAATTAATAAATTAGGGTGTCGCTCTTCTGCAACAAATTCTTAATTTCAACAAATTAAAAAGTTATATTTTTTGTTAATCATTAGTCATTTTTTCACAAAAATGATATTATTACATTTTAACTAGTGCATCCTACAATAAGGCAAAAGCAAATTAAAATATATTCTCCACAAGGCAGTGTGAGAGTCTGGAGCTTGGGGGACGCAGCATAAATACATTAAAGAGGTTATTCCTTTATTCCTATATATGGCATTAGCTCTACCATTATAGGCAGATTTCGCAATCAAATAGGAGAGAAAATGGCCTTTGTGTCTCTTTCAAAAGTATGTCTCTTAAAAGACTCAGAAAACATCTTGGTGGTGAATTGCTACTCTTAAGCAAAATATGTTTACCCAAAATATATGTATTACTTGTTAATTACGTACCAAGTGTTTTGAAAAGTCTTGGAATGTTATTAAAATATAAATTTAAAAGGTTTCGTAGGCATGTTCTTTGTAAACATGCGCTTCTAACTTTTTGGCGCGATAGTTTTAAAAGTGATGTGAAAACATGAATATTTTGACAAGATTTATTAATAAAACCATCAACCTTTTTAGGAAAATTCCACCGACCCACAGTTAAGGACCGGTCCCAAGGACCGACAGTCCTAAGACTGGACTGAATAACAATAAACACCGATACAACATTACTAAATGACCAACTTATCGGTCCTTCAGACTGATGAATGGTGAAAAAGACTGGAATAGGAATGCAGCCCAAGGACCAATCCAACTCTAATAGGGTATTTTTACCGTCCAATACGTCTAGTCAGCTAATGCGAGGTACTAGTATCCTCATAGGATTTTGCACGAGGAAAGAATGTGAAAAATCCAAGCTTAAAGCAAAGTTTACTTCACAAAAAAGTGATACCACGGATAAATTTAAAATTGACTTCTTCTTAGGCTTTATAATTTGAGATCCTTGAGGCTATTTTTGGATTGGATGTACAAGAATGGGCACTAAGTATTAAAATGTTTGTTTGGACAACATTGGAAAATTAGACTCACCCTAACTTTATATTTATATAGAATGCAGCGCATGGGAGTCATTCTAAATATGATTAATATACAAAAAAGAATCAATTAACCTATATATTTTGCTCACTGTTTTTCTGCTAATACATACAGAGTGGTCCATTAAAATCTGAACACTTAATTTTAAATTTAAAAAAGATATAATTTAATAATTAGCTGTAGAACTTCAACAAAATTAATACTCTAACAAGATGTGTGACTGAGCTCTGTTAATCCTTAATGTAACCGTCCCTAGCGGCAATGATCGTTTCCAGGGGCGGTGGAAGCCCTGGCAACGGGGTACAGATGTAGTCCTCTATCATGGCGTCCCAGCGCTTTTATGAATTTGTTTGTATAACAGAGACTGCAGGCCTTCCTCTCAACATGCACCCAGAAAGTGGTTGACATCAGGCCTGTAGGGGGCCAAAAGTGTCAAAAAAAGAGTTCAGAAGACTCATTCAAAATAGTCTTACAACAAAAGAGATGGGTTTATTTCCTTCTTGGTGTCAAAAGTGGCCTTTAGAAAATAAAAAGCCTGTTCAGATTGCCAACTAGAATAAACCGCTCACGCTTTCTAGAATATATATTATAGACAATGATGAAAATGCACTGTAGAATGGCCATGTTAGAAAAAAATAAACCGAAAACCAACATGGTAACCCCAACAATTTGAAAAATGTTTTGAAGGAGAAAAAGAATAATGCTCATGACGTTTCATTAGATCAGCTTCAATCAGCGGTGACACAGAAGGAAAGACAAAAGGATATAAACAAGGATATTTTCTAAAATTACTCGATGTCCATCCCCAATTCTAGTCTGAGTCCAATAACAAATCCTCAGGGTGACGCTCCGTCATTTATGAGCACACACAAATGTTAAATCAAGTTTTGAATATAATTAAATCTATTTAGGAAAGGTAATTCACTACTCAGAAATTAAATAATAATGACAATTGCTAAGGAAAAGAAAAGTCCTTCCTTATATTACCAATTACAAATTAACGGGCCAGCTAAAAAACACATCTTTTTTCATTAAAAATAATCATTTTAGGGGAAACCCATATTATAACTTTAATGAGATTATTTATTCATTGAGAAACTTCGATACTTCAATATGGCTTAAATGTATTATTTCTCCACTTTTTATCAGAAGAAACAATTATAGACTATATCGCCCAATTAGAGTTGTGTCGGTTCTTATTTATTCGGTCCAGATCAGTACAGTTTTAGGACCGGTCCTATCGGTCTTTGAGAACGATGCTAAGCACTGTCAGTCCCAGAACTGATTAAACAAAGAAGAAATAATGTTGAGTGACGTCATCAAAGACCGAACATTATAAGTATTTTAGGACTGAACTTGACCGAACCGAGACTGAACTGGAAGGGACTGTAGTCTTCAGTCCTATATAACGACGGAGACAATTCTAGCTACAACATCCTGAATAAATATTAATAATTTAAGAACCACTTCAAAGCACATATGGAACACAATTCTAACGCAATCACCTCCAAAGTTGACCAAATCAATTATATAAAATCATCCCCATGATTACATTTTCGGCAAATACATAATATTAGACATATAGTATCTCCATATAAAGCATACATCTGATTTAGAACTGGGCAATTGATACACAACGAAGTAGAAAATAACGTTCAAGAATTACTTGGAACAGAAACTCAATTAATAAATATATAATATTTTCGATGAAGATAAATAAAATAATAATGCTTTTATTTTAATAGTGTCACTCCTTCTCAGTCGTGGACAATGCTCTTTTTATTCATAGTAAGTTCAAGGAGGTTCATACACAATACACATGAATGATATATGTTAACTATTTTAAGTTATAAGGAGGAAAACCCCTATAAGAGACGACATTATATCAATGAATCCAACTCCACACCCAAAGAGTGTCACTCATTATTAATAATGTTAAGTAAATAAAGCACATAATATGTATTAATTACCTGTTGTGCCACAGGGTCCAGAATGGATTCGATGGTTTTTGTGTGAAAAACAGGCATCGTAGCACTGTACCCAAAGCTCACTTCTTCACAATAACACACACACACTCACACTGATTTAAGAATAAGTAAGAGAAGCACTTTTTTCTTGGAAGTAATTGACTAATACCGACGAATTGAATGTTGACTATAAACTCAAGTCTGTTGTGTACATTAATAAATAAGATACAACTTAATATTATTATTTAGTGAATTAGCATTAGAAGCTGTGAGTCAAAGAGAAGACTGGGACGGAAGAGCAATAGCCTAGGAAGGAAGCCTAAGAATGTAGGAGTAGGAGGGGGCGAATGCTGCTCGAGAACCCTTTAGAAATGGAGTGAGAGTCCTTTAATAATAGAAGTAGTAGAAGAATTAATGGCCTGTCTGCCTTATCTTATCAAAGTCTGTAAACAGAATAAGGAATAGTACCCATATGATATTGTAATATATTTATTAATAAATTGCTAACAGGGAGGTCATTTCACGATTATAACTATGTCCTTCCTTCTATACAATTTATATATATATACTGACTACACTTCAAGTTAGCAACTTGAAACCTCCACCACCACTCACAGACCACAACAGCACCTTTACTCTGTTTTATTACTCCTTTCATGCATTCTTTTAAGTATTACTTTGCTTTACAAGTATTATGTTCTGTTAGTTATGTACTCCTTTTCGATTTCTTCTTCTGTTTTTCATTACAGCTCAAGGGGAGCTGGGAGGATGGGGAGGAGGGCAAGAAGAGGGGAGAAAGAAGAAGAGGAAGAAAAAGACTGCTCGTCCATCAAGACCAGCAAGAGAAATGTCAAAAAAGAAGACGCACGTTGAGAATTATTTATTGAATATCATTCATCTAGCTCCGTACGTACAATTAGTGTTGGGTTTCAGTCTGAAAATCATAGACCGTTCTGAGACCGAATTGATTTTTAGTCACCGAACTGAATTTGTTTTTTAAAGAAGTTCCGTCTGGACCGGTCTCAAAGAAAAATTCGATCTGAATCGGACTTATAAAAAACATGTCTAGATCAGGGCGTTACCTCACTAATAATACAAAAATATACCGGGTATTTGTTATCAGCTGTTGATGTTTCTGCTTCTTTCCTCCTAATCAGTGGTCGGAATTGGTTGAATTGAAATGAGCTATTATTCATCTGTGAATAATTTTCAGGAATGATTAAATAGTAATTCCATAGTTAAGAAGAATGGGCCCAGAATCAACAGATTTTGGGTTACTTCTCGTAGTCGGGGTTGCGTGAAACAAAAACGCAAACGACGTGAGATACGTCTCATTTAAAACTCGTTCTAGACAATTTCTATAGAGCGTTTTAACGTGACGTCACAATTTTGATGTTTTCCATTTTGGGGGCATAAACAACCAAGTTTTATAACAATAAAAACCCTTTTGTTATTAATATTAGGGAAATTAATGTACTATTGAAAATTAAAATGGGACCAAAAAATAATAGGACTTAAAACTTACACTCTATCAAAAGTAACTAGTTTCTAGTAAAATGTATTAAAAATAGGTTATTATATCGTTATACAATCTTATTTCCGTGTTGTTAATACAAATGATACAAAAAAGATTTTTGGTAACTATTACTTTGATTCTATTCAAATATCACTGTGTATCATTGGCATCAAGGAGTATTTACTGCAATTGTGAAGTCTTTTTTTATTAATAAAGTCATTCGATGGAGTTTTATGAAGGTTTATTATAAATGTGTCCATTTTATATAGTAAAAGTATCAACTTAAAGCTCACAAGATGACGTCAGTGAAAATGATAAATAGATAAATAATTAATAACGTCAGTTGTCTTTCAAAATGGCACAATAACTTACATAATGTAAAGTTAAATACTTTGCATAAATCATAATTGTACAACACATAAATCATGAGGATAAGGCAGAAATCGGCCCAAAGATTGAGACCACAAAATTGATCTATATATTGTGATCGAAAAAAATCAGTCCACAATTTGAAAACGATTAAATTTCGGTCTACGTTCTATTATCGTGGTCTGCACCGAAATATTGGTCCAAATCCGTGGAAAAAAATTACATATTACCGAACCAAGAGAGAGAAAAATTCGAACTTGAACCGAGTCTCAACACTAATATGTACAAATATACAAACAGGGCCGGGAAAGAGTAGCATACCATGCGTCTATAGCATAGGAAATTTATTTGTCCCTCAAATAAAACAATAATACATGAAAAATGTAGAAAGCGACCTCTCTTAATATAATTTTAAACTAAGGAATCTCATTATTTTTTATAAAATATCGCAGATGTACATTACTAGTAATATTATGTTTATTTATGTACGTACTCAAGGTTCATTTTGATTTTTATGTTCATAATCGTAAATAGGTATCAATTAACGTCACGGGAAATGAGGCAAAATACTAAAGTGTGGGAGGCGTTGATGCTCCTACTGCTACATTATCTCATAAACTATTCATATTTTTTTTCACTCTGTATTTGCTCTCTTTATGTTAAAACGATGGAGTTTCTAGTTAAATTACGATCATTGAATGCTATGATTAATTAGGGGCACACCTGTATATATGTTATTTATTAATTAGGGAAGATTTATTTATATTTCGCAATGTTTTGTAACTCCATGGAATGTATTATTTAGTTATTTATGTAAGTGTGCTCGTGATGAATTAACCGGTACATCACTAAAGTTCGAGAGACACAAAATAAACAAATATTCCTTCAAGCTCAAGGTAAATAAGAACTAGTGTCGAGTGGTTTGAATGTGAAATATCAAAAATATTTTAAGCATGTCAGAACAGGAGGAAAGCGATCCAGTTGTTCGAGAGATCCCAGTCTACGTTTCTCAAAAGCTAAGCGATCAATTATATCTATTTCAATATCCCATCAGACCCTCGTCCTTTCCGTATCCTCCAAACAGCATCTTCGCATCCCGTATCAAGCCTGTCCAAGGTTAGTTTTACGCCCATATACTAACAAAAGCTACTTAATATTTCTTTTATAGGCCGTATTGAACTCTCTGTGGCCTTGGATACGACTTCATCCGACTATGATCGCTCTAAAGGAGAGCAAATTGCTCTCAATGTGGATGGAACGAACTCCTCCGTGAATGAAAAAGACTTTCCGAATGGTATGATGGACAAACAACTTCTAAGTTCTAGTCGAGCCGTAAATGATTCCTCTCGCTACGCTATAGGACTCATCCATGAGGGAAAACTTCACCTTACACCTATCAAAGACATTCTTGTCCTTCGACCCGACTTAACATATTTAGATAAAAGTGATAAAACTGCAAAATCCGAGGGTAGAGCGGTTCTTCATCCCGATGATCCAGACCTAGAGGAGGCAATGGAGGAGGAAGCTAAGCAAGTAACCGTTAAATTCGCTAAAACAGACAGTGAAACATTAAAGAAAAATAGGGAAAATAGTTACAACTATCATAAAACCAAGGAAGACATGGAAAGATGGATTCCTATTAAGTATAATCCCCATAACACGGATGAATCAAAAGCAGAGTTTGATAAATTATACTGTGATAATCTGGAAAGAACTGTCTTGGAAAAATCGGATGAGGGAAAATATTTGGATAGTCTTAAGAGTATCTAAATCCTACCTTCAAACCTATTCATTCATAAATATAGTTATGATCTTCCTATATTTAATTTAGTTCATGTCTGCTAATAATTCATTTATATTTTATATATTCATCTCATTAACCAATCTCAAAATTCCTCACATACAAAATATATGAACATAATTGAGAACGAAAAATTGTTCATTTTACTCAATAATATGGGAGTATGGGGGATCGAAAGGACAATGAGAATATAGCATTGATTCTTGGCCAGTAGTACTTAACAATTTAAAAGAATCAAAATCCGTTAATAATTATTAATTTTTGTTTGCACGCATGGTCAAAAGTTTTACGACCAAAATCCCTTTTTATTTTCTGAGGAATTGTTTTTTAAAATTGGTCAAATGATAGTCGTCAGACGCTTTGTTGGGATCCTGTATAAATTTCTGCGGCCTACTGCCAACCAGCCTCTCTTCAGGATCTTCTCCGACGACACACGTTCTTTTTAATTTAGGCCCTTCTCTGACTTCTTTCACAGGTCTTTTTGCCGTATTTGTAAGTCTATAATTAATGGGCTTCAATTCAATTTTTTTCGGAGGAGTGAGTGTTTTAGTCTTTTTGGCCGCTTCAGTGGCCTCAATGTTTCTAATTTTTTCATCAATTCCAAGATCAACTTCCGGTATTCCACTCAACATTTGACTAGATAGCATTTCTTCATTCTTTTTGAATGTACTTTCCCGTAGATGCTCAGGAAGAGAATGGAGAGCACGATCCTCGGGAGACATGAACTTTGAGGACTCTGGATTATTTGATGCATCTTCTGAGCCACCGCGTAAGATTTTGTGCATTTCTTTCTCAATGAACTTACGCATTTCTTCATCTTCATCACGAATTCGAGTCTCTTTAGAAAACTGAGTTCCAATTTTTTCCTCTGGCTCTTCATTATCCTTGCGATTAGTCTATAGAAGTAAAGGGGGAAATGTATTAATTAAATATATGATGATTAATATATATAAAGCTTAAAGACAGTCCTTACCTTCATATTGACTAATCCCCCACCAGAATTCATTTTAAAGGGATCCTTGAGATGATTAAACTCTAGATCCGTGCTCTTGGATACCCCTGCATTTAAGCAAAGTGCATTAACGCCTGTTGGCTTCACTCTGAGTTTTTGCTTTTCTTTTGTTTCAGTCAGAATGGACAAGGCGTTTTCTTCTTCCTCCTCATCCGAATCATCCTGTCGGACTCGAATGGGACGTTTCTTCTTGACGGACTTGAATACTACACTCATTCTGCAACTGACAATAAGTTATTTATCATTAAATACGATTAATTTAATAATAAGATTAAGTAATAGCAGTCTGAGTCAACAAATAAATATGACAATAGTAAATAGTTTGTTTTGATTGAATGTCAGCTGCTGAGAATAAGTGATGACATGAGACTAGGGCAGAGAGCTAGAGAAAGAAAAATACAGAGCCTGGGATTATATAAAGGTGGACTCAAGGATAATTGAAGACCCGAGTAGGTACGACTTTGAATTCCATTACTCAGCAGTCAGCAGAAAGGGGGAGGTGAGAGAAGTGAGGAGTTAGAAAGACGTTTCATTCATGCTCATTTGGATGGATCTCTTATACTTACATAGCAATCGGATATATGGATTCACATCCATCCATCCTTCACATTGATAGGAATATACAATTCACACGCTTTCTGACACTCTCTTCAATGCCATGGTCTGTTCAAGGAATCTTTCATCTTAAGGTGAGATCCCTTGGAACAAGTGCTTCACTCGGTGGATCTAGTCTCCTTTAATGGAAGGATCCTTAATTCTACGAATACCTCTTAATGTCATGATTAATGATAGTTACTTCTGATCTGGTTAATCATTCTCCTTGTACATAAATTCCTCCAGATCCTCTACGGAATCATTGTATACTTCTACTTATAAGAACTAAGGAGTTCCATTAAACGATAGAAATACCCGATGAGAAATAGAAAGAGTTATCATCCTCCATCTACAGCTCCTTCTTTGAAATTATTGTAAGTCAACTCTGCTTCGTCTCCTACTCTAAGACAGCTATTTCATTAATAAGAGTCGTTCAGTGCCCCTGATGTATTGTATATAATGCAGAAATCACTCATCGCAATCAGATTTATATCACAAATTCCATTTATAAATTGGAATTTGTGATATACGGATAATTATATAACTTGGACACTTCAATCTCACGCCTGATTTCTTTATTACAACTGGTTCTATTTTTTCATTGGAAAACAAGTGCAAGAGGATTCTAGACTCTTAAAATAATGTGTATCGGTATTTTGGTCTACAAGGCTTATTCTATTCTGATATGACATATAGATAGTTATTTGGAAATGGATAGGTCCACAAAAAGAAATAGTTCCCCAATGAATTACCTAGTGAGGAACAAAAAAGTTATAATTTCTCATCCACAGCTCCTTCGTAGAAATTCTTCATGTTTGTTCCTTCCAAAGTCGATTTTTTTTTTCCGTCTCTTATTCTAAGAAAAATATTTTATTGTTAAGAATCCTTCAGTTTCCTTGATGTATATAAGGCAGAAATCCCTTTGAAAAAAGTAAAAGTCCATTTTAGACTCTTAATGAATATGCAGCCTTTTTTATCCATACTTTAGTCTGCAATGCATATTATATTTTGCTGTTATCTGCGTAAATAGATTTTGTGAATTTTTGAGTGCTAAGTGATTATGTGATAACAAATTATAAGTGACCTCTTAACTTCTGTGGACTTATATTTGAAAAGCTGAATATAATTGCAATTTCGAAACGTAGTTAGTCTTTATCATTTTCTCAAAAACTTAATTGCTTATGACCATATTGGAATAATACCCCCATGAAGATTTAGGATCTCCACACTAATAAAGATTACTAATAAATGTTTCCCATAACAGTTTTAATGTTTAATTATTAGTATTTTAAAAATACTCATTAATGGCATAGGTACAGACGTTCAAAGTTAAAAGCCAACTATTTATATTTTATTCTGTTTTTCTTTGAATTATACCCATATATATTATGAAAATGTATTATTATTTTATGATCTGAATAAAACACTTATTTTTAAGAGTAAATCCTTCATTAAAGGAAACAAAATGAAAATTTAAGATTTAATATGTAACTTAGTAATTTTCTTAGAACTTGCATTAAGGGAATTCGACCTTTTTTATCCGAGTGTATGTACGCTAATATTAGCCTCATTTATGAGATTTTTGCTAGATATATTAACTATTCTAATCCAACTTGAGCAAAATGATGTTGTTTTTTACACTTCAATTCAATAGAAACATAGTAATCATCCGTTTCTAATAAATTGACAAATAGCTTTGTAAAGCATGGTCTTGGATTTGTCGAGTTTAGGTGGCTGAGAGTATCCTATTGTAAAGCTGAATAGCATGTAACGTAGTTAAATATGAAGCCCTCTTAAGACCACCCCTATTAACACTACCTTGAAAAGTGCCGATGAGATCTCGATCCTCGGCAAAAAATTCAACACCATGATTATTGATTTCTCAGAAATCAAAAAGGTCGTGCATCTGCAATCTTTAATTTTGAAAAAACTTAATGATGGAAGAGGCTATGTATCCGAATATAAAAAACAATAGATTGGCTTGAGATTGTTCCATGCAAAAATTAGAATTAGAAAATAAATTAATGTATTTGTAACAATTGGATCAGTGCTTACAAATTATATTATCTTTTTTATTTCCACATTTATGCCTTTTATTTGATTTTCATTTAATATTCTTAAGTTTCTAGTATAAATTCATTTCTTTCTTTATTAAAAATATATACTTAATATTAACATATGTATATATATGTTCTCTTAATTAAAATAAATGGATTGAAAAAGGTTCATAAATGACTTAATATATCCCTTCAAGGCAGCGATATTTCTATACTTCTTTCATCTTCTTTTTCTTCTATACCTACTTAGGTATAGTATGAAAATAAGATGCAAGTCCCCCTTTATGTAGTCCCAGTATAGAGGTGACTTGGCTGTTTGGCTTAGTTAGGCAAATAGATAATAAATACTCTGATTTTGAGAAGTTTAATGCAGCTGTTACGTTTGGTCTACTAGCAGATATTATGTTAAAATCTAGAGTATCAAAATCTACTTATTAACAGATGGCTGTTTTGGCAAAATACTATCCCTTAAGCATACGAAAGTTAACAACTGAATGCAATGGAACAATCTTTCCAATATGTTGTCACTTTAATTTATATATTGGTCACGATCTCTGTTCTCTGTATCACGAGTTTCGTCTAGTTGATCTTGCTAGGCTCTAATAATATAAAAGTTGTTCCGATCCTGTATTATCCATGAATATGATGAATGAGAATTCTTCTACTATAACATATAACACTGCTTTGCATATTTATCCCCTTATATCAAACGTAAATGTCTCAGTACATATCAAATTACATATTGCATATTGCGTATAAATTTGTCAATATCCTTGAAAGTCATGGATTTTCTGTATTCAAATAAATGATTTGAACAATAAATTGTAATTAAGATCCCAGAGGGCAAACATTTAAATAGGTTTGAACAGCTAACCATAGAGAAGAGTATTAATTTTGTAGCTGATAATAATTTATATTAACAAGGTAGACACCATAAATTGGATATTTTGTATCAAATCAAGGTTCTACACACCTTTTAAATAAGTATAATAACATATATTTAATCTTATGACATGATTAATTATATATCCGTATACATAATAGAATATGGACAACTTGATTATTAAATAAAATAACTTTATTTATCAAAAGTATTCTACTATTACTGGGCGAAGCAAAGGGGTGCCTAAATCTGAAGGACTCAAGGATCCTTGAGTCCTTAACTTAAATCTATTCATAAAAATGATATTATAGATAACTCGAATTCTAGAAGTACATCAATCTTGGTGATCATTGATGAGACTCAAAGCTGAAATATAAGAATCTGTTAACAGCGATATGACTGATATTATATTGATGAACACAATATTAATAATATGTCCTATTTATTGCATTTAAGTATGTGTTGGAGTGAGTTTTGAGACTGATGAAGACTATTGAGCTCTTAAGAGAAAAGGAAGGAAGGAAAGAAGAAGAGAAATGGTAGTGATACTCCTCTATTTCAAGATGTATAAAATATTACCTAGATAGGGGTGCGACTTTTTGTATGTGCAACCTGAACTTGATTTATCATTTTTCAATAGTTGTTATCAATGGTATTGTGCTGGTCCTTATTTAGGGTCAAGGACCGCGATTGAGTCCCACTTGTTAGTTCTTAATGAAGGTAAAATTGATCCTTAATCACGTCATTGAGGGTTATTTTTCCTTGTATTAATTATTATTATGTTTTATTATTTAATAAAAAAAAATTTAATTATATAACTAAGTAAAAATATGAAATATGTTCATTTATATTGCGTTACTACGAAAAAAAAATATTTTTGCAAAATATGTGCATGCCAATGAGTTCTTATAGTATAAGAACTCATTGATAGTGCTCTTAATAAATGTTAGATCATATAATATCTTATTTGCCTTAATAATACAATAAGCAAACTCCAAGGACCGGTCCTAGGACTGGACCAAATAAATAAGGACAGACACAATAGAAGCTATCACTATTATTTAATTCTTGACAGGAGAACATCTAATTGCATAAAGTACTAACTTGTGAGCTTGCTCATGAAAGACAGAGTTTAGTGCCAGTCTTTGTTGAACACGATATAGAATTGAGGATCAATATCGGAGTAACTCCAGTCCATATACTAATATATCCTTACTATATATATATATATATATATAGTAAGGAGTGGGATCTGTGTTTATTCCCATTCTCACACAACTGCTTTAATAAAAAGTCATGACAGCTAAACTGCTCTCCTCCCAAAACATTCTACAAATTGTCAGAATTATTATGTTCATTTTTGGTTTCTTTTATTTTTACATGCCGGCAGGACATATTCACGGCGTTACCTCCCTAAGACATAAATATCCACTGGGTTTTGTTGTCAGCTGTCGATTAAGTCATTTTGCTTAAAAGCCATGACGGCTATTTCATATTTTATTCTTTCTGATAAATAAACAAAGTAATAAATTATTCCATAGTACTTATGCTCCGATTCCAAAAGTAGGGATCCCTCTTCGTGTATATAATATATATATATTGGCCATTCTATTATTTCTTTAAAGAAATTTTGACTATCATTTCGAATACAAAAGTAAAACTACGCCTTTAATAAAATATTGAAAAACAATATTATACTACAGGATCGAATAAAATACTATGTAGGATTTTAATATTATTATGAAATATATATTAAAAGTTGTAAATAAATAATATGAAAGTGATAGTCTTGGAGTAAATAAGAGTCGGTATTTGGCTAACTAAATGATGATTTCTGGTTTTTTTCTGTTTATTTTAGGAAGAAAGGTTGCGTGGTACAATAAAGATAACGACTAAAGCTGAGAGAGTTCATTAATGAAATTGTTTCGGTAGAAAAAGAGAGCGCTGATTCTCAATTAATAAGAAGAAGAGAAGTGAAGAGGAACGAGTCGTAGGTTGCTTATCTATCAAGCTAGCTGCTTGAGCAGCTTATTTTTATTGCTGATAAAAAATATGTACAACTGAATCTAGAAGCTGCTGATTGAAAAAGAGGAAAAAAAAGGAAAAGAAGTAGAAAGAAGAAAAGTTGAAGTCGTCATCAATTGATCCTCCTTCAGTGTTTTTTGTACATATAATTTGGTTACGAGAGATTCCCTGGGAGACTCACTCCTGCTGTTGTTATTAGTACTCTATTTGGTGGATCCGAGGTGAGGGAGGCGTACTCTGACTGTGCTGAAGGAAAGGCAAGATGGCGATTGCAACTCAGGAGAAAGTGGCGGATATCCTCAATAATGTCCGTGCAGTGGTGACGGAGGCCGTGGACAAAGTGAAGATGCCAACCCCCTGCCGCCTTCGAGATCTCATTCGTTCCATTCGTGGCGCTCGTACACTGGCTGACGAGCGTGCAGTGGTGAATAAGGAGTGCGCCTACATTCGAAATGCTTTTCGAGACGAAGATTCAATCTGGCGTTGTCGCAATGTGGCCAAGCTATTGTACATCCATATGCTGGGCTACCCCGCACACTTTGGACAGTTAGAATGTCTTAAACTCATTGCCTCCACCAAGTTCACGGACAAGCGCATCGGTTACCTTGCAGCCATGCTCCTCCTGGATGAGCGCCAAGAAGTGCATCTCCTCATGACCAACTGTCTCAAGACAGACCTTAACTCACCCACGCAATTTGTTACTGGTCTTGCTCTCTGCACCCTGGGCTCCATTGCCTCAGCAGAAATGGCTAGAGCACTCGCTCCAGAAATTGAAAGACTTCTCAAGTCATCCAATGCCTATATTCGCAAAAAAGCCGCTCTTTGCGCCTTTAAAATTGTTAGAAAAGTCCCAGAGCTCATGGAAATGTATATACCTGTTGCCAGGAGTCTTTTGAATGAGAAAAATCATGGTGTACTCATCACGGGAATTGTACTTATTACAGAAATGGCTGAGAGATCCCCTGATACCCTCAGGCATTTTAAAAGAGCTGTGCCTAATTTAGTGAGGATTTTGAAAAACTTGATTATGTCTGGCTATTCTCCTGAGCATGATGTAAATGGTATCAGTGATCCCTTTTTGCAAATTAAAATTTTGAAACTTTTGAGAATACTCGGAAAGGATGATCCAGAAACTTCGGAAACAATGAATGACATTTTAGCCCAAGTTGCAACGAATACAGAAACAAGTAAAAACGTGGGCAATGCAATTCTCTATGAAACGGTATTGAGCATTATGGACATCCAATCTGAATCCGGACTTCGTGTACTTGCTATTAATATATTGGGACGATTTCTTTTAAATACGGATAAGAACATCCGCTACGTAGCTCTTAATACGCTTCTAAAAACGATTCACGTTGACATCAACGCTGTTCAGAGACACAGAGTCACAATATTAGAATGCTTGAAAGATCCAGACATTACCATCAAGAGAAGAGCCATGGAACTTTGCTTTGCTTTGATTAATGGTTCTACCTACAAGTCCATGATGAAGGAGCTCCTTTCTTTTTTGCATACTGCTGAGCCAGAGTTTAAAACAAAGTGTTCTAGCTCCATCTTTATCTCTGCTGAACGCTATTCTCCAAATAAAAGAAATCATATTGATACTCTCATTGAGGTTTTAAAGGCAGCTGGAAATTATGTTCGAGATGATGTTGTGTTTAGTTCAATTCAATTGGTCTCAGGGAACCCTAACCATCAAGCATACGCTGTCAAAGAAATTTGGAAGGCTCTGAAGGAAACGGAAGTTCTATCTGAAAAACAACCTTTGGTTCAAGTATCCTGTTGGTGTATTGGAGAATATGGTGGATCTCTTTGTAACGAAGGTGAAGAAAGTCGAGTGCGTGAAGAAGATATTCTGGATGTATATCACAAGATTTTATGGTCTTTTAATAATTCTTTAACTACAAAACAATATGCTCTTATGTCCATTGCTAAACTGAGTACTCGCTTACCTAAATCAATTACACCAAAAATCCAAGAGATTGTTGATACATTTGGGTGTCACATGGAAGTGGACCTTCAGCAACGTGGTGTTGAATTCTCTCGACTATTTAGGGAACATAATAATTTGCGTCCTGCAATTTTAGAATCAATGCCTCCTTTGGAAAGAGACTCTTCCATGTACGCTGTAGATATGAGTGAGCCGTCTAATTCGGCATCCACTAATGGACTCACAGAAACTACAGCAGCTAATAATAATAACAACAACATTAATAATAGTAACGAAAGTGGTTCCCTACTTGTGGATCTCATTGACGGAAATCAGCCATCTTCCTTGGGCGGTGAATCCACCTTACTTGATCTTATTGGTGCCACAAATGTGAACAACAGTGCTCCTCCTCCTCTCTCGACTGGTGGACAAGACAGTCTCTTGGATTTGTTAGGTGATATAGATTTCAAGGGTCATTCAAATATTCCCGCTCCAATGCCCAATTCAGTACAGCCAATATCTAATGGAACCAGTTCAGGACTTGATGATTTGTTAGGGGATTTGACATCAATCTCTGTAACAGAGACATCAAACACTACGATATCATCTAAAGTCAATAATATTCCTTCCATAACTGTCTACGAAAAAGCGGATTTAAAGGTTGTTTTCAACTTTGAGAAGTTATCGTCAACTCATACAAGGATGACTGCCACCGCAACAAACTCATCCTCTTCTCCCATATCAGACTATGTTTTTTTAATAGCCTTGCCTAAATCTATGGAATTAAAAAAGATATCCGCTGCACCTGGATCTGTTTTGTCACCCTCTTGCTCCATGGATGAAACTTGGGAAATTCTAAATCCCAACTCAAATCCACTTAAGATGAGGATTCGTGTTAGTTTTTCAAAAGATGGTGTTTTAAATCAAGATCAAAAAGAGATATCTGGTTTGCCTGAAATTCTTACTACCAATTAAGTCATAATCATAGAACAAGTGATCCTCTAACATCGGACGATGAATGAAAAAGAAAATAAGAGTTGCATTTTAAAAGAGAAAGCGCATATTTTTACTTAATATGTTATATTTATTTTAGAGAATTGGCCTTCCGTTGTATATGTCTTCAATGTTTTTAAAACACAAGGCCCTATGTTAAGGAATAATATTTAGTCTGTCTGGTAATTTAAACATTCCTGTTGTTTCTAATATTTTTACTCGATTAAATATATATATATTTGATTTTTTAACAAGTTACATATAAAAGAATATAAATAGTCACGAAATGTTTTTCCTTTGCTTATTTTGTGATAGGTCTTCATTCCCTATATTTTGATATATATCGCTTATTTGTAAATTCTCTAAAATTCAAAACCTTGCTATTCGTTCATTTCTCGAATTGAAGCTCTTTCACTATTATTATTTTTTTGACTGACGTATCAGTTTAATTAATAACGACTTTGTAGCCATTTCACTTTTAGATTGCCGTGTGGGAAAGCATATGTATACATCTTCTTTGTTTAACAGTAATTAATGTATGTTTTTTTATGTCTATTGTAACCTCCGTTTCTAAAGGATTACGATTTCATTGGGTTTGGAGGAGAGTTATTGAAGGTACATATTGATCTGAATTTTCAATTAAAAAAAATGAATACATAAAATTCTATGTTCGACAATGATCTTCAATATATTGTATTAAATCTTTATAATTATTTCAATTGATTTGTGATAAAATGCATTGAAATGGACGACCTCACAATTTTTGGCCTAAATTACTTATTTTCTATGTGCAAAGTAGCTGAATTAGAAAAATTATGTAAAGATACTCGATTATTTTTAAAGAGATAATATAGTTTTTTCATTTTCTTTAATCAAAATTATCGTGAAGGTATTACAATATATCGTTCAGACAATATATATTAAGAACCCTTGCTTTAATGATGTATTCAAGCTCGCAAATAAAATAAATAAATTGGGAAATTAAGTATATTTTTACGAATATAGTGTTATTATTAGACACAACAACCAAATATTAACGTTTAAACAGAACAATATAAATATATAATAAAAGTATGAATGTCCATAAAAGCAACAAAAAATCCGAACACTTTATCAATCCGAGTCGGAACTAGACGAGGAAGATGAAGTATAATATTTCTTCTTTTTCTTGCTTTTGGAGGATTTCCTCTTTTTCTTCTTCGTGGATTTCTTTTTGGATAACTTCTTCTTCTTGGATTTCTTTTTAGAATGAGATCTCTCCTCCTTACCCTTTTCACCCCAATCATTCAAATCATCCACATTATCATACAATTTGCTCTGTGCCTTTGAGATATTCAGAGTTGAGGAAGGAGGCTTGGCTGGTCCAAAAGAATCCGGTTCTATTTCTTCGTTTACTTTGGTCTTTTTTGTTTCTTGTGGCACTGGTTGAGTAGGAGCAATGATGGGCTTCAATGAAGGACCAGCAATCAAAGAATCTAAATCAATACCAGCAAAAACACCTGTAGCTGTCTTGGATGAACTTGACTTTTTAAACTTATGCTGAGATTGTTCTTTTACCTTTTCATCACTCTTTTTTGGGTTCTCAACTTCTTCTTTTTCCTCACCCTCGGATTCATCACTGGAGTCGAGGAAAATGGATTTAAAAAGATCAATGGACGGCTTTTCTTTCACACATTCTTCAACCATATTATTCACTTCTAACTTAGAGGTTGTAATTGACTTGGATTCCAAGCTGCTTTTGTCTGTAATTACTTTTAATTCTTTGGATTGACCTCCTTCCCCTCGTGAATCCGTATATTTTTTATCTTCCATTTCAAGAACATGTGCAAATATGTTATTTCTTCCTGAATGGGAACCTGTATTAGACTGAAGTTCTTTGCCTAAGTAAGGATTTTTCACATTGAATCGGACACATAGCAGTGGAGCCGGATTCCAAATTACTTTTTCTCTAGTGAGCTTTCCATAAGTTTTTGTACTTACAGCATGTTCTAATTGAAGTGAAATCTTATTTTTCGTATCATTTGTATCATTCTGATTAGCTGATACAAATTTAGCTGCCATACTACTAACTAAAGGCTTGAAGAGGGATTCTACTCTTTGAAAATCAAACATTTCCTTCATTTTTTCTGCCTCAGACATAGACGTTCTTCTCTGAATAACTTTAAGTCCAAGGGTTCGCTTATTATGCTTGGCACAAATTAAGTATTCTTCGTATCTTTTTTGTTTAGGAATATCGTCTGGAAAGGGGCAAAATTCACCTTTTAACTCAGAGGGCTTTGAATAACTCTCAATGAGTTTGTTAATTTCATTAACAGCACTTTCGGATATTTCCTTCTCTTGCTTTTCTCGAACTTCAATTTCTTGTTGCGTGGAAATAATAGTGTTCCTATCAGACGGAGTGGGATTTGGATTTTTGATGGGTCTACTTTCAGGTTCAAAGCGTGATTTTTTAAATATATGGGGCTTAAACCCTTTAGGTAATTGAGGTGGCTTATAAATAGTGCGTGATAAGACAAATGAAGTACAGCTGGCTTGTAGAAACCCATCTATAGTAGCATCAACGTTAGGATCCGTTGTCCATCTGGATTTTCTTGAGCGAGATTTTTTCTCAGGACTTTCATTCTCAACTGAAAGAGAAAAGTCATATTCTGACATGTTGGTATTTCCATATATATCAGCATCTTCTTCTTCGTAGATTCCAACACCAAAAGCTTGTCCTTTAATAGATCCCTTAGAGCCTGACTTTGTTCGAAACTTTACTGCAGAGGAAGTTGTAGTTAATGGACCCATTAGGAAGTGATGCGTCCCTCCTAAGCCCTTATATCCAATTCCAAAGGAATTGGATTTGGGTTGAGCTACAGACTGTGGAATGTCATCGGGAGAGAAAAGGAAGTCCTTGTACTTAGTATTGAAAGAGTCATCATCGTCTTCATCTGACTCTTGGGAATGGTGGAGTCCTTGTGGTTGAATTCTTTGAATGGCCTTCTTCAACTTGTTTTTCTTGTCCTTCCTCAGCTTGGGCCCGATGCCTTTGCCCTCTTTCCATCCCATGCCTTTAAGAAGGGAAACTCCAATGGAGTCCTTGACAGAAGTGAATATTTGTTGAAAGACCGGTTCTCCGGGTATGGATTGATTGTGCTCTTGAAATGAAGATGCAAAATCTCTTTTGCGTGAATGAGACTCAAAAGCAGAATTAGTTTTGAGACCTTGTGGAGCAAATCCGAAACCACCGCGATCATCTTCATCCATGAAATCATCTGGTTTTTGACTGAATGTATCTTGATTGGGCTTTTTCCTAGATGACTTAAAGGATTTCGGTGCCCAACCATCACGGGATCCCGCCGTATTATAGAAACCAGCTGAAAAACCTCCAGTAAATGCACCATGGAACCTTCGAAGACCATTTTCGTCAGTTGCTATCTGCTCCTCCACGCGAAGAGGCTTCTTCCGAATGGGATCATCTCCAGAAATGGAAGGGAGGGGTGTCCCAAATGCGGAGTAACACTCCTCGTCCATCCCATTCAAGTCGTATTCTTTTAGTTTTGGATAAATTTATTTATTATTATTTTGATTAAGCCGCTTCTGATGACGTTTTTTTTCTAGCTATGAACTTGCTTAAAACCTCGGTGCTGCTGCATGGTCGGACAACACACGACTCACGTATGTTGTCAGTCATCTATATACCGCAACTCTGATGCAGTGGTTCTCATTGCAAAAGGTGTACTTTGGATGGAAAAAACTGGATTTTGTATCCTTTTAGAGTACCTCATTTTTCGAAACAAAAACTTCTTTGATACAATTTAAAGATATTTTTTATGAAAAGTGTGTTGCATAGCTTGGCAGAGTATCAATAACAGTAGATCTTAAAATTGCGTTTCATTTTATGTAAAGACCTCATTGACAACTCTTATTAAAAAGAAAGAATTCGACCATTCACAACTATAGAATATAATTCATAGTATTGGGAATAATCAAAAAGTCAATTTAACTAGGTTAATCCATTTAACTAGAGAATAGAATGATTTATGTGTGAAGGTCGTGAACTATTGATACTTACTTATAAATTATAATATGTATATTATCAAGAAAATACTTTGTTTTATGCGGAAAGTAAGTGGCAAGTTAATTCCGCATTGCATAGAATATCAGTAAAATAAAGAAATGTCTGTCGTTTGAAGACAAGTTGTTGTCTTATACGTGGGAGGAGGAGCACAGAGTTTAGGAGCTTGCTGGGAAGGAATTATTATTGACTCTTTTGAAGATAAGATTAGGTAGAATTCATGTAAAATTCCAAATTTAATGATAGAAAAAAAAATAAAAAGCGACTCAAAAAGGGGAGCAGATGGAGAGGTACATGACGTCATGAGAGTAAAGCATGACTATTAATGAAATTAAGAAAAATATAAAGGGATAGGTGACAAGACTTTTTACTTGGCCGCTTGGCCTTGTTAAGCAGTGAGAGAATAAATATTCTGATTTTGAGAAGTTTAATGCAGCTGTTATGTTGGGCCTTCTATTGGATAGTACTATGTGAAAATCCGGATCCAATTAAATTAATGGCTGTTTCGGCAGAATATTATCCTCTTAAACTTACCAAAGCTAACAGCTGAATGCAATGGAACAGTCTGTCGATATATTGTCACCTCTATATTCCCTTCTTGTAAAGTGCTCAAGCCTAGCTATTAGGCCGGAAGGTAGTAGTAGTCTACTGAATACAAATATAGTAGAAATAAATAGGTACGTAGAAAAACTATGAACCTTACGACAACAACGATACATTCACGGTGAGTCCATGATAAATTCTAATCACGGGAGAAGATCGCAAATTCACAGCCCAACTTCCAATACCTCATTACCCAGCAGCGATTTAATCCAATGTCCTCCCAGAAGGATGAAGAAGAAACCGGGAAGAGGTTCCTCCTGGAGGCAATGGCGCCGTCCTCACTGGATTCTTCTCTGAGTCAAGTAAGACTTTGTTGAATCAACCTATTTATTTGAAAACTGATATCGTTACCATTTCAGGGGAAAGAGACACCCACTCCAGGATCTAAGTCCTCTTCATTCTCCTTATCGGATGTAAAGGATAGCCTCCCTCTCTTTGATGATCCCTCTTCGGATTTAGACGAATTAAGTAAGATTCCATCATCTTACTAAAGGATATATTATCTTGTGTTGTAGCATGAGTCATGCATTACTCTCTCATGGGGTCAGGGTACGAAGATACAACACATGTTTGATATTTGGCCTATGATCCCCCTTGCAACTCCATTCCTTAAAGGCAATACTATTATAGAAATGTCTTTCTATGTTAGCAATGCTTTCAGCATCTTTAGGGTTCAAGTGTCGATATTATATCTGCTCGACTGTTAATGCATTTTCTCAAAACTCGTATTTTTCATAAATTACTTCATGTTGCACATTTTAGTAGCTTAGTTGAATGATTATTATTAATGTGAAGATTGGATTCTTATTGTGCTCAAGTTTTAATGAAGCTGGATCACCCAAATCATCTCTACAGTAAATATGTGGATATCATTTGATGGGTTCCATTAGTTTTTTTTTTTTTTTTTTTGTGTCTTGAATATATATTAATTCCTTAAATACATCACGTATGTTATAATTAAAACAAGGGAGTGATTAATGATCTAAATTGGCATACATCATTGTTTAAGTAGTATTTTTTATAGTAAATACTATTCCTTCGAATTTATAAATATCATGATATAAATCGAAGTTTGTTTCAGTTTTATCATTAAACTGTAAATATAGACTTATTTGCATATAGATTGTATAAAACGGGTTTATTTGCATTTTTTTTTTTTTTTTTTTTTTTTTTTTTTTTTTGGGAGCTACGATGTTATTTTAGGATTAAATCAATTATCTTAACAGAGTAATTATGTCGAATAACTCTTTAATTTTAGATTCATTTTTTAATTTTTTCATAGCAACAACGTCTGAGAACATAATTTTTATATAAAGGGTGCATGACTTCTTCTTTTTTCACATTACATTTGATTTTAACAAATATCATTCTTGAGCGGAGTGTGGGGGGGGAATTCTCCCCGAATTATACAAAGGTGAATGTGATTATTAATAATAGGGTCATAGGATGTTTACTGACTTTTTGAGTTAGTTAATGATAGAGTTAAACTATTGGGAAGGGTGTTATGCAACTATTGTGTCATATAATTAGTTTCATATCATCATCAAGGAATTATATATATAAAAGGTGTGTTCAAAAAGTAAGGTGACTTTCCTAATTTCGCGGACAACGTACATTTGGTATGCTCGATTTTTTTATTTTTTTATGTTAAAAAACTCGCCACGTATATGTATCTACTGTTTCAGCTAAATTATATGTTTAGTTTGTTTGTGAGAGGCATAACGGTTGGAAGAATTTTGCGTGTTCGACTATTTTTTGCTATTTAAAAACAGGGATCAAAGAATTCACATCAAATTTTGTGTAAAAAATGGAATAAAGTGCTCTAAAACACTTGAAATGTTGACAATGGCATATGGTGAAATTGTTCTTAGTAAAAAAAAAAAAAAATGTTTACAATTGGTACAAACTCTTGCAAGTTGCCTAGGAAGATGCTAATGACGAGCCTTCTCTCCGGACCCCAAGCACGTCAAACAAAGATGAAAACGTTGAAGCAGTGAAGAAAATTGTTTTTAAAAGCTGTCGGATAACTATCAGAGAAGTTGTTGAGGATATTGACATATCGGTTGGCTCGTGCCATAAATTTTTTTGAACATTTTGTGCATGAAACGAGTGCCTGGGAAGTTTTTCCCGATACTGCTTAATTTTGACCAAAAGAATCGTCGCATGAGGATCGCTCATGAACTGTTGAAAGACGTCAATGATGATCCTAATTTGCTCAAAAGGGTCGTAACTGGCGAGGAATCATGGGTATATGGCTATGTTATCGAAACCAAAGCCTAATCGTCCCAATGGAAGAGCCCAATGGAGGTAACAAAAATCGCTGAACATGTAAAATAATTATAAACATTATGCCTCTCACAAACAAGCTATACATATGATATTACTGAAACAGTAAATATTTGTTCGTGGCGAGTGTACTAACATAAAACAAAAATCTTAAAATTGAGCATACCAAATCTACCTTTCACGCGACTTTTTAAAATTTACCTCACTTTTTGAAGACACCTCGTTTATATATTTCTTTGATATGAAGTATATTGTATCGAATCGTTTTTTTACAGATAGTGTCTTCATGTTTTCTTACGTTTTTCAGACATCGAAGATACTATTATGGATATAAATCAAAGGAAGGCTGCTGCCCAAAAAACTCGACGAAAAACAGAATCCACATTAGTGGCCACAACTTTTGATGAATTATATCGATTGACAGGGGATTTTCTTGGAAGTGGAGCCTATGCATGTGTCCGTACGTGTGTAAATATATGGACTGACATAGAGTATGCAGTCAAAATAATTGAAAAGATTCCCGGGAATAGTCGTAATCGCGTTTTTAAAGAAATTGAAATGTTCCATCAGTGTCTTGGCCATGATAACATTATTCAGTTGATTGAATATTTTGAAGAAACTGATAGGTTCTGTCTAATCTTTGAGAAGATTCATGGGGGTAAATAAATCCTTATTCCTTGGTCCTTGTCAAAAAAATCTTCTAATAACACACTTGATTTACAGGACAATTACTTGATCACATAGAATCTCGGGTTAAATTTACTGAACAAGAAGCTAGTTATGTTATGAGAGATTTGGCGTCTGCTGTACAGTTTTTGCACAAAAAAGGTCGGTTACATTTTTAATAACATACATGTATCGAAAACAATAATATTTTGTCTTGAATGACATCATTATCATTCAGAATGTCTTAGAATTGAATGCCTTTTGAGGGTGTTTCTTCCATTAGACTCTTTAGATGCTCATGTTTTTTTGTTTTTTTGTAAATTAGGTATTGCTCATCGAGATTTAAAGCCTGAGAACGTTTTATGCGTGTATAAAGATCAACTTTGTCCTGTTAAGATTTGCGACTTTGATTTGGGATCTGGAATAAAATTTACTTCCCAGTATTCTTCCCCAGTTTCTACTCCAGCTTTATTGACTCCAGTAATTATACTATCTCATTTTGTCATTCTTTAGCAATGAATTCCTCAGAGTCCATTGATCATTATTTGAATAATAGGTTGGCTCAGCGGAATTCATGGCTCCTGAAGTTGTTGAAGCGTTTATGGACGATACCGAGAGAGATCTTGCATACGACAAAAAATGTGATCTGTGGTCATTGGGAGTGATTATGTACATACTTTTGTCTGGGTATCCTCCTTTTTCGGGTAATTGTGGTGCTCAATGTGGATGGAATATGGGCGAATCTTGTAATAGATGTCAAGAGCTACTATTTATTTCAATTCAAAATGGAATATTCGAATTTCCGGACTCTGAATGGATGGACATTTCTATGGAAGCAAAGGACCTCATTTCTAAGTTATTGGTTAAAGATGCTAGGCAACGAATTTCTGCTGAAATGGTTTTGACTCATCCGTGGATCAAATATGGTGGATCAACGAATCCTCTTGGTACCCCTCAAATAATTCGAAGGTAGAATTTGAGTTTTCTTCACTCTTAGTTTCGTTGGGATAAAAGTATTTTGGACGGTTAATTTGTCTTCATACATGTTTAACATTTTGATATTATTTTTGTTCTTTGGCATTAAGGTATACTTTGGGTAAGTTATCTCCTATTTCTAAGTATTACGAGCCCAAATATTTGTATATTTTAATATTTATACATAACTTCAAGGGACCAAGGATTTATCAAGACAAATGATATCAATCTTCTTATAATTCCCTTAAGACTTGTCTGCATCTCTTAAATGTACATTTTAATATTTTATTAAATTGATAGTGCTAACTTAGGTGCGTTACAGGAGTGAAGACTTTCTTTTCTAATTTTCCTTCAACTAATACGCAAATGTGAGCTATCATTATCAAGTCTTGTGATTTCATTTCCCTTGAAATCCATTGAAATCTGAAAACTTATTAATTCAATAATTAATTAAGATTGAGTAATTGAAATTAATTGATATTTCGATATGTTAAAGCATAAGCAATTAGTTATAAACAAAAAAATGAGCTCTCTGGCTTACGTACAAGTCGAGAAAATTGCATTTGAACGTGATCGACGAATTTCCATACACGTACTCCAATCAGTTGGATGTCTCCAGGATCACCTTCTACAACGTCAGCAAGTCTGAAACGTTGGAAAAGAAGAAGGGATCTCTCAAAAAGGCCAAACTGGACCTGTAGGAGTTGAAGGAAACAGCCCAAGCCAATCCCCTCAAGTCCGTGAGGGTCCATGCAAGGGATCTCGGGAGTTTCACACCAGACTGTCCATAGAACCATAAAAAAGTGGGTTGGAAAAAGCCTATGGAGCGTGGAGAGGCCACTTTTGACACCAGCAATGAATAACCCCATCTCCTCCGTTGCAAGACACTTTTGAGTTCTTTTTTGGCACTTTTGCCCCCCCCCCCTTACAATCCTGATGCTTACCTCTGTAGTGTCTGTCAATGAAACAGTGAGACCATCAAAACCACTTTCAGCTAGCACTGGGATGTCATGGCAGAGAACCAGTGGGTGCCAGGCCTTCCGCCGCCACCTGGAAGGCATAATTCCCGCTAAGGGTGGCTACATTAATGATCATGCACACATCTATTTATAATATTAATTTGTTGAAATTATATTGTTAGTTACTAAATTATAGCTTGTTGAAGTTTAAAATTCAAACTGTTCAGATTTTAAAGGACCACTCTGTATAATTTTAAATCACATTGGAGAGGTAAATATCAAGACAATGTCTCCAATTAACCTAAAGAGTTTAGTATATGTTACATATTTATTTCGTATTGATTCATCATGACTTACAGTGAGTCAATAATTAATTCATATAAATTTCTGAATTTCGAATTGAAAGAATACTTATGCTTTTCGCTTTTATTATTATTTAATTATTGGTCAAATACCTTTTTATCAGGAGAGTATCTATTACACTTCGAGGTTTAAGGGCCGAGTTGTTGTAACTCAAAATCTAGAAGAAAGACTGAAATTACTTTTGGATTCTGCGCTCAAAGATAAATTACTTTTTTGGGTTGAATTCATTTGTACAAAATGAGTGTTCCCCTGTGTAATTCATTATTTGCTTATCCACATCCAATTTGCTATATTTGAGTAAATGCATTACGTTTTCATTATCTTTCCTATAATCATGTTATTTTTAAGTCGCCTTATTTGTTTGTGAAACATTGATATAATTATTGTTTTTTTTCAGAAATAATTCTGCTCGAGAACTATCAATGTTTGCTGAAAGTGCGATGGCTGTAAATCGCGTTGTTTTGCAACATATGAGTCTGAATAGGATGGATAGACCCTTATTCTGTCAAGATGAAGAAAATGAGGACACATCCATTTATATATGTGGAAATGAAGAAACGGATTTGGGTTTTCGCTCATCAATAATGAAAAATCCATACCCTGAATTTGGCCTCTCGCCACCAACGGAGTCTAAGATCCTTCAACGTCGAAGTAGAAGCTCACAATATTCAAACTTTTCTTGTTTCATGAATAATGACAAAGGAAAAAGCTCAACTTCTAAATCATCAACAAATGTTACTACTAATAATAACATGGTTAGCGCGGGGAATGATAAATCCGAGTCTTCAGAGCAAGTGCTTCGAAAATCCACTTGCTATGTTGCATCTCCAAGATGCTAAAAAAAGAAGAGAAAAATGATTTCATTTAGATATAAATATATATTAAAAAAAGAACTATTACAATTGTTTAACAATCCTTTATGAATTACTAATTAATTATTATTTGCATTTTTTAGGAGATAAGTCTCTTTTAATCATCAAGATTGGCGAAATATTTAAAAAAATATAATTAAATATTTAATTTATATATGTCCTTGATAAATATTTATATTGAAAAAACTTGTGAGACGACCATTTCAGAATCCTTCTTTCTTCTTTTTTTTTTCTGCACAAATATCATTTTTTTACTTCCATACTTTCTATTAAAAATAAATATAATATAGAAGAAACTCCTGAATGATGCAACCCTTTCAATTATGTTTATTTTGATCGTCTTACCCTTATTTTCTTGCTTTGTTTCGTATCATATATATATATATATACGATGACAAGGAAGTATTATACTCTAAAGAAAATTCTTGATCTACTCTTAAATACTTTATTTAATGCAGTTTTATTTCGAATTTGATACAAGGATTTAGATGAATTGTACGGAAGATATAAAGATATTAAAAGTAAAAACAAAATAATTTTTTATCATGTTGAATTCTAAAATGGCGATAATATGTTTATATCTATTGTTAATCAGTGATGTTAATTAATCAAAGCAAAAATATTTATCAATAAAAAGAAATCCTTGAGCTTGATGAAGTTACTCAGGATTGAGATCATAGTTTTTGAAAAAAACACAAAAAACAGCAGGTACACTTGTCTTTAATTTATTTACCGGGTGGTACATTAAAATATGAAAACTTTGAATTATAAACTTCAACAAGGTAAGATTTATTAATTAACAATAGTATTTGAACAAAGTTGATAGTATAAATAGATTTGTTTACGAGCTCTCTTAATCATCAACGTAGGCAATGAAGGCATCCAGGAGTCGGCGGGTGTATTTCTTCTGTCATTGCGTCCCAGTACCGGCTGAGGGCCTTGGTGATTGAATGACGGACAATGAACCCAAAAGGTATATTCGAGGGGGTTGGCATCAGGGCTGATGGGGGCCAGAAGGGTATGTTGTTGGTCAACCATTTCTGTACCTTTTTTGAGGTGTATGCATGCGCACCATCCTACTGGAAAACTATCATTCCAGTAGGATAGTTTGCATGCACCCACGGCAAAATATTAACCTCCAAGGCAATCATATACTCGGATCCCGTGAGCCTGTACCCGACCGGTGACCATACCAGCTTGTCCGTTATTTTGGTATTGGTAATCTAAAGAATTAATTTTCTTTTCCTTAGCATACTTTATTTACTACTACATTCAGTTATATTCCAAACCTGACTGAACATTCACTTGTGCTCATAAAAAACGGAGAGTAACCTTGAAGATTTGTTATAATTGGTAGTATTTGTTGGACTCAAAGTAGAATTGGTGATCGATATCGGAGTAATTCTTGCCAATATCCTTGTTAATTTTCTTCTCTACCTTCTCATAGTTGATTGTAACTTATGTCCGCTAAAACATTCATCAAATTGTGAGGGTTAACATGTTAATTTTTGGTTTCTTTTTTTCATCACTACCTATGAGAATCCATTTTATACTTATTTTTTCCCTTCAATAATAAAATAATAATGAGGGTAAATAAAAATTCTTTTCAGGTATGAAACAATTACAAATAATATAATAATGATAATAACTCTTGAATATGTATCCCCTTTTATTTTCTAATATGACGCGCTGAGCTTTAGGTACGCACGCTCGTTGATACATTATTATTTCTTGGATCAAATAATCATGTAGTTCTAATATATTATTGTTAATAAAAGAGCATTAAAACATGAGGCTTCCATAGACAGACAAACTTTACTTTATTAATATAGAAGATGTTCCAATCCTTGTACTGGAAAGGGTACAAATAAGTCACCCTTCAAATACTTTCTAATAGAATTGTTGTGATACTGAATTAAGTACATTTGAGTGTATCCATGGAAATCTATTTAGTGGTCGATTGAAATAAACCTCATGGTTCAATTTATAAAGCGTTCCATATAATTAAATTTATTGTTAATGGTTGAAAATTGTTCAATTAGTCATTATAATCTAATATGACAGGGGCGTCCGAAGGGAATGGGATGGAAAGGGCTGCTTTTTTTTGCTAAAAAGTTTAACATTTGAAATTTAATTTAATTTTTCAAAAAAAAATTCCAAAAAATTTAATTAACTTAAAGGAATTATATTTTTTAAATTTTTTGGAGAAAAATTTAACATTTTGTGAATAGCTGTAGATTTTAGAATTTTTTTTCCAAGAAATTTAATAACTTAAATATAATTTTTGAAATCTTTTCCAATAAATTTAATTTTTCAATTTTTTTTTCAAAAAAAATTTAATTATAACCCCTACATATAATTCTGCGGACACCCCTGTATAGGATTTCATTTTTTTGTCGCAAAAATGAAATATCATTTGCACTTGAGAAAATGATCCTTAATAAAAAATCCTTCTATGAATCATCCAACTTCCTCCCATCCTGATAAAATCTTCCAAATGAGTTGTGTTCGTAATTTCTAAACATATATTGATTGACATATTATTTACTTGGTTATCAAAAAACAAAAACAAAAAGAAAAAAAGAGGTCTAGGTTGAAATATTTTAAAAATCATCTCATTCACATGGTTTTATCCATTTATTATCTTGTTTTGTTGGGACAGAATAGCTTTCTGAAAAACTTATTAACGGAAAGTCCCTCAAATTCTCCCGATCCTGACTTTGGAACTACAATAGCACCCTGGGAATCAACCGCCTCAGTACTCGACATATTAAGAGTTCGATGCAAGTTGGAAAAAATGCTTAGCGTCTGGGTTTGAAAAAATCTTCTGAATCCGAATCCGAATCATACGACATAAATAAAATAGAGTTCGTGCTTCAGTAATATACCGCTTGTTTGCGATGTTGCTTAAGGGGTTTTAGACCATTAAAAGACTGTGCTCCAAGCTTCTGTGTGTATTTGTGTTATTTCTTGGTTACGAACCAGGGATGTCCTTAGGAAGGGAGGGGCTTCCAAATGAAGGAATTTTTGAAAAATTAGAATATTCATTAAAAAAATCTTTTAAAAAGCCATTTTTTTATATTTGTTTCTTATTTAAATTAGAGGTATTATTCAAATGTAGGAATAAAAAAAGGTTACATTAGGATAGAAAAACGATATCTTAGAACGGATTGATTTTTAGCTTTAGTTATTTCTTATGGAAAATTAATTAAGAACTCCTTTTGGAACAAATGAGGGTCGAGTTTCGGGGGTTTAGGTATTATATATATATATTTCAAATGAGCTCCACAATTTTTTTGTTAATTTAATAATGATTTAGTATTATGATATAATTTAGTCTATTATTAATTCATAAATGAGGTCCATCAACACAAAAGCAAGTTAGAATGATTTTTCACAAAATTGTCTAGTGGATTACATTTGAATTCCTCCACGACGAATTATAGTCAATTTCTATCAAAACATTATTCGCATTAACCCTTCGAGTGTGCTGCAACTGACAAAACTGATCTTTACAATAAAAAAAAATGGAGGAATTGATGGATTTTATGGTTGAAGGGGCCATATCAAGGACAAGTAAAATATTTGTTACCCTCTAAATCATCCCACAAATTTTAATACAAAGTCTATGATTGACACAAATATGAGAATGATTTGTCTCGGAATTGAGTGTGGATTACGTTGGTATTCTTCGACTAATAATTATCATGAATTTAAATGAATACATTATGTTCATTTATCCTTTGGAGGCGTCACAAATTGCTCATAAAGTAAAGAAAATTGATTATCGTAATAAAAGGAATGATAATTTGATGTATGTATTTTATGGTTGAAAGGTGCCATATCAGGACCAAAATAAGTCTCTTAAATGCAATAAAGGTTCTAAACTATACCTAAAAACTCCTTCTACCATATATACCAATATGCCGTTACATAATAAATAGTACTTTGATACCTAATCGATCCCTTAAACTACTTTTAATTTTGACATCACTTTGTCATAAAAAGACATTAAACACATTAAATCCCATCAATCAGTAATATTATTATTAATATTGCTATCAATTAATACAAATATATACCTATATATATATATATATATTAACTGTATCTTTTAAGAAGATTATTGCAAATCTATAATCTGATTATGTCATTTACATTCCATTACTTAATGGCAAATAAATAAATACCTACCTATAGAGAATATAATATAAGAACCAAAAGATGACCAATGATTTGTACTCAAAGTATAAACGACATTAATACATTGACAGATTCATATTTGACAAAAAATAATACTAATTTATATAATATATATTTGATAAGTGAGTAGTAATATCTTTAGTTTTGATCGGTTTATCATATTTGCGGATAGAGAGAGAGGGAGAGAGATTTGGATATAGCTGCTAGGAAGAAGTGCGGTTCCATTTTTAGAAGCATAATCCTCTTCCTCCATAGCTTCAATATCTATCTATCTATCTATGTATTTAAATATATATAATATTGACAACGACAACACCTGAAAAACATCTTTTGAAGATCTGCTTGACAGGTTCCCCCCTTTCTCTCTTCTTGATGAAGAAAAGATAAGGGAAACCAACATTTCCGCAGATTTTATCTTGTTATGATTGTCACTCAATTTCATTCAAGCATTTAGAAAAACGACGTTCCTATGTACACAACCAGTGTGGTGTCCGCAGGGGAAGGGGCTGGAAAGGCTATAGCCCCTTCCCAAAATGAAGTAATTTTTGCGTTTTACTAGAAAATTTAATATTTGATTTTTTTTTTTTTCAAAAATCCATAGATATACCCATTTAATTAAATTTTTTGAAAAAAAAATAGAAAAATTAAATTTTTTGAAAAAAAATTACAAATATTAAATTTTGTAGCCAAAAAACTATACATTTCTTAATTTTGGAGGGGGCTTCAGCCCCTCCGGCCCACCCTCTGCGGACGTTCCTGATTATAGAATGTATCTTTCTTTGTCAGTGGGTAAACTTACAGAATTGTCAAGGAATGAAATACTTATTTCCCTTTTCAATACTTCCCAGATAAGACATTGGCCCGTTATTAATACTGAAAACCCGGTTTTTTTTGTTCAAAATTGACTTTTTAAAAATTATTATTACCTTTTTTTATATTTGGTTTATGGAGTAGAGTCCCCATAACACTTTTCAAGCCATTGCTTAGCTTAAATGGGGGTTTCCCCCCTCAAAAAGCAGTTTAAAATTATAACAATAAATTATTTTTGATCCATTGTTTTGCTTATAGCAAAAGTACCGTATCACTTAGCACAATAAATCATAAACTAAGGAACAGACTGTCATGGAATTTTGACAGCTGTCTATTGAAGGTTAGTACCAACTAAAAATGAGATGAATTAAAAAAATAAAAATAGCTCCATCTATCTGTGAAGCCCTGAGACTTTTCCGTCTATGTATTACAATAACTATTATTCTCTTTTTCCTCTCAATGGACTTGAGTAATCTCCAAGGACACTAAAACAACCATGTAGTAGTACACTTATCTACAACTTCTAAAATGATTTCTAGCATGATGCTCAAGGACATTTTTGAGTGAGTTTCAAGACGTCAATTATAGAGGCCATTCGAATAAGAGTTAAATATTAATAGTTGAATTACAAAAACTATCTTTTTTATTGCAGAATTTAGTTAATATTTCAGAGCAATGGCTCCTAGCCAGATGTATATGTTAAAAGAAAACAGCCAAAAATGAAAGTAGTCACCCTGATATTTTGAATAATATTTGGGAAAACAACTTAACCAGTGGTGCTAATTGGGAGAATTTTGGACATCTTAAAAAAAAACAGAAATCAAAATGGAGTCCCTGATAATTTGATTACTATTTTTATGAAGGAGGGGGGAAGGAAATTAACAAGTACATAGTCATAAATGACTCCGATATTGATCCACAATTCTACTTTTAGTCCAACGAGGACTTAGAATTATAACTACACAACAAATCCTCAAGGGGTCTCTCCGTCTTTTATGAGCACACACCAATATTTAATCAGGTTTTAAATATCATTAAATGTAACTGAAAAGGAAGTTCACCCCTCAAGAATTAAATAATAATGATAGCAGCTTAAAATATGGAAATTCACTTTTCCTTTTTCCAACACCAGCATACAGATGAGTTAAAAAGTACACTGGATTTTAATCACTAAGCTTAGCTGTTATGGCGTTATATTAAATTGACTCCAATCAGCCTTGTGATAAAGGAAATAAACACAATTCAAACTCCATATCTCTAATATCAATCATCAATTCTATTTCTAATTCAGCAAGGGCTGATACCTATAAATATCCCATCAATCCTTAGTTTTACTCTCCATTGTCCATGCACTTTATACTTAAATGTTCCCTCCAGGAGAATGAAAGAACAATCATGAGAGCTTTGGAAAATGATAAATTATGTTTAAATTGCAACTACAAAAAGTCTTGGTTCAAGTTCCCATCTCACCTATATTGTATAACGCAACCTTTCCCTCGAAAAGAACCATAAAAATGGCTCAAAATCAGTTGGTATTCGGGCAATTCTTCCCAACTATGGAGTTATTAACCAATTACTGTTGGGAATTGTTCGGAGATGAAAAGGAGAGAATTATAATTTAACCTATCAAAGTTCAAAACACTGATTAGAGCAAAAGAAGCAGAAACATCGAGGGTGGACAAAAAAAATTCACTGTATAATTTGGTGTTGATGAAGTATGGCCGTGAAATCAGACTAATTTCAAATGGTGTTATTTTCAAGGTTGTACCCTTATCGGTTTGTGGTTCAAGCGGTTCTGGTTCTTGAACTGCTAGAACTGGAACTGACAAAGTTGAACCAAGACTGCAATATATTGCTTATCGGTCTCGGTTCTCGTGCTTTTGTTCCTATATAGAATATTTATAATAAAAAATAAATTAGCTTTAATCAATAAGTTAATTGTCTGAGTTTTCTTTTGTTCAATTACGCAGCGTTTTCCAATGATTTTTTTATGCCACCAGGGTGATACATTTGTACCTTAGTAGTTCCAAATAGCTAAGGACTTCTTATGATTTGGAAAAGTGGTTTTAGGAGCCAGACGGTGTAAATAAAAGAGGGTAGGGCTGGGTTAGACTATCGATCTAGGTCTGCTACTAAGCTTGTCGGAGCCCTATCATATGATAACTTTAATATTTCCCAAGCCAGGGCCCTCTACTCTAATACATTTTTAGCTGAGTCCCCCTTTATATGAAATATTTGTAGTATGTCTGTGCTGACTTAAAGCAATCCTTAATTATCC
Organism: Lepeophtheirus salmonis; assembly: GCF_016086655.4. Taxonomy (NCBI): domain Eukaryota; kingdom Metazoa; phylum Arthropoda; class Copepoda; order Siphonostomatoida; family Caligidae; genus Lepeophtheirus; species Lepeophtheirus salmonis. Next base: position 8,565,810 of record NC_052133.2, on the reverse strand, counting down.
ATCTTCTTGCGCCCCTCCCCCTTTCCCGACCCTCCCTCCCAATCCTACTTTGGAAACTATTGTTTTAAGTAACCTTAGTTTTTTGGGTCCCCTGATATAAATTGGGGACCTATGTATAAGGTAGCTGTATCCATGTTTGTACCTAATATCATTTCCTGGGCCCGAATTTTCTAGCAAGCCCCATTCTTTTAAGTCCCTGTTGCCAAACTGAGCATGTATAAAAAAGAACCGAGACCGATAGAACTGGTGAACCTGAACGGAGCACAGCCTTGGTTATTTCCAGAAAACTGCCCTCACTTATAAATGGATTCTATTGCCCTTTGGAATGATCCTATGTTCATTTCAATTATAAACTAAACGAAGCGGTATGAGAAAATACTCTATGTAGTATTTTAATATTTGTTTGAAGAAACCTGTTGCGATACTAATAACATTTCTGATTAGATGTCCAATTCTTTTAGTAATTATAATATATACGTTAAGTACTATTGTATATTTATTTTAGGATAGAGAAAGAATTTTCATCACCGTGGAAATGATAATAATTCTATTTAAAAAATGCCGAAAAAAAATTGTGTTTTTTTGGTTGTCATTTAAACCCTTTAATTTACTGAAAAAGAGATGAAAAATTGCACAAATCACTAGAACCGATTATACATAATATTTTTTTTCGTATTAAATATTGATTGTTTTTTTTTTTTTTGTTCTCTTTTGTTTTTTATAAGACGACATAAAAATATGTGATCTGCTTAAAATGTACCAAAGATGGGAAAAAAAGTTATTTGTATCTTTGTACATAAAAGATACAAAATCCTAAAAGCTTTGAGATGAGGAGTGAGAAATATATCTACCTATAAAGGGGCATAGTGATAATATATTTGTATATATATATATATGCCGTGTGCATGGTGCTGTGTTCACATACACACTTGGATAAGTAATTTTGATTACTCCCATGTCTCAAGTGTTCCTTGATTGCAAATATTTGCAAAAATAAATAAATCCTCATTCCACGGTAGTAAAATAGTTTCTGGAGAGTATGTTTTATCCATTCGAAGGCCTTAACTTTTTAATAGTAAGGTAAATAAGTCGCATTCCTCCCAGGCCCAAGCTTTAGCCTGGTAGGAATGTTTACTCACAAGCTCTAAAGACCAATAATACCAATACTATTAACACAAAACCTCAAGAAAGAAGGGAATAAAATCAGCCCTCAACTCATTGTCTCAAAAATGAAGTTTCCCATGTTTTTTGGCAAAATATAAAATGTAGAGCTATTTAAAGAGATTTCTGGTATATCAATAGGTCAGAGTTGACTAGGAAATCCGGACATCCTGATCTATAAGGGATCTGTTGAAAGTCCATTGTTTCTCATCCGAATAAAAGATGATTAGGTTACTATGGGATTCCAAATCGTTCAGCAATTATCTCCGTGGGCAGCTCAAGTGGCCTTCATTTAGTCTATAAGGATATATCTTTTGTAGAAGCGGTATGACTTCATCCTCAGGTCAGTTTTTATGGCCCTGGAGAATGTTACATGACTATCTTGCCGCTTTTTGGGAGAAGTGTTAATCGGAGTCCCTGGAGATGAATTCAAGGAACGTTTCAGGCCTACGAGGAATATGGGAGTGCGTTTTTCTTCACTCCGGGACTCCGTAGGATTTTCTCTTATATAACTCCTTCCAGCAATTGTAAAAGTCAACAACTGTGCTTTTTGGATATCTGAGCATCTTCTTGATGTACGCTGGGCTGTGTTCTGCACAAGTAAATTCAATTATGGTGATCCTCCGGGTCTTCTTCCTTGAAAATACTTGTATTGAATTAAAAATTACGGAGCTAGCTTAAAGCTAAGACTTAATCTCTCATTTTAAAGCTTTCAAGTTAAATGCTTTCCTTATTGTTCAAGGTGTAGTTCAAGATGGTCCGGATTTACCTGTACTACCCTGTATATAAAATTTGTATTAAACGAATTCATTATTGTTGAGGTTAGACACAAATGGGTTAATAGATTAGTATGTTCCTTTATTGGGGGCGAGAATAATTGTATTGCACAGGTATTAGTTAGTGGATAGAGTTTTAAACAATAAATATAGGATGTTTCTGGGTGCAATCTACTCAAATGTTAAAATTTTGTTCAAAGAGTGCAGAGGCTATGTGTTTATGCCCTGTATTTTTTAGATAAATTTCTTAGGGATATTCCCATACATTTTCTCGAGAAGAAGTTAGTCATATTTGTGTTATTTTAGGTCCGGTCCTTTGTCGTTAGGTAGACAAATAGTTTACTGAATTTATGATAATGATAATAGGTTTGCTCACTTAGTGCTGGAGGGGCTCCTAGGGATTTAATCCTAGTTTTAGTCTTTACTTTGTGGAGGAATGGAATTCCAAAGTAAGGTTCACTTGAAATATATAACATAAAAATCCCCACCTAAGGGGGATTTTCTTTCGATACATGAATTTATGTATAAGACGTCATCATCTTTCTCCCTAATCATAGCTAGTATGTATTAGTCATGAAAATTGTGGGTCTTATGGGGGGTATAAAAAGAAAAATGAAAATCAACATGGTAACCCAGACAATTTGAAGAACGTTTTAGATGAGAGCAGGTTAGCTGTCTTTCTGTTTCATTAAATCAGCAATATTCAGCTGTGACAAGGGAGAAACAAATAAGGAAGGACACTGAAAAGAATTACTCCGATGTCGAACCACAATTCTACAATTGCAACCAAGATACTTAGAGTTGGACTAACTGGATCAATACACTCTATTAAGAAGAATTGTTTAATGCATTAGGTATTTATTATAATCCCCTCAAGTCAAGCCTGCAATGTCTGTCATCCAAACACCAAGGGACTCAAAGCCACTTTCAGAACCCATGACGGAGAACTATATCTGCAGTGGGTGTCAGCCTTATGCCGCTGCCTGGAAGTCATCATTACCGTTAAAGGTTGTTACATTAATTATTACGTGAGCTTAGACACACATCTATTTATAGTATTATTTTTGTTGAAATTCTATTGTTAATTAATAAATCATATCTTGTTGAAGTTTAAAATTTAATGTGTTCAGATTTTAAAGGACCACTCGGTATAGGAATCGAACGTGAGTATTGATTAATTTATGAATATCATGACCACAGAACTCATGTAACATAAATATTAAAGAAAATCTAATCATACCAGAGTAGAATGACCCTCATTCTCTGAATGGAACGTAAAATCATTCAAAGACATTCCTACGGTAGTGTTTTTGACAGGATTAGTTATAATGGTTAAGAGAGGGGGAGACATATAATGAGTCTGTTTTTTCTTCAAAATGTTATTCCCCCCCCCCCCTCCATGATCAACTTATATGTAGAGCCTCTTCCTAATTTTCCTTCCTCCATATAAAAATATGTGGCCCGTCAACACAAAAGCAAACTAGAATGATTTTTTCTCAAAATGTGTGTGCATTACATTTGTATTCTTCAACGACGAATTATTGTCAATATAAAAAAATGAGTAAAGATTTCTTAATACATTTTACAAATTTGAATACACAACCTATTATTATTTTTATGTTGACGCATAAAAAATTTCCAATTAATTTTTTACATATAGATATACAACCCAAAATTTCAGAGACATTTTTATGCTAATTACAGTCTTAATATTCAAATTTCTAGGACAAGTTGAAATAAAAAAATTGGATAATTTTGAGCCAATAGAGGCCGCTTTGAAATTTAATTGTTTATACAAAGTAAAATAAATACCAGGTGGTCCATTAAAATCTGAACATTTACTAATTCAATAATTAATTAAAATTAATTCATATTTCCATATATGTTAAAATATAAACAATTGGTTACAAAACCAAACAAACTTGATCTCCCAGTTTACATACGAGTCGAAAAAACGACACCTATAATGATCGACCTAATTTCCATTTGCGCACTCTAAGCAGTTGGGCGTCTCCAGGACATTAGCTCGGACCACAGGCTCACAACCTCCCCGGAAATGTCCCCCACCCTTCTTGACTGTCCCACTGATTAAAGTCCGTATTACCCTCCTTATCCCAGCTCTCAGGGATCTTGTGGTGACCTTCATCGGAAACCATTTCAACATCGCCCAGACAAAATAGTCTAAAGAGTTCAATTTGGCCAGTTCGGAGGCCAAGAACTCGGTGTAACGTACATGACATTCTCAGAATCAAGAAAATCGAGTGTTCTTTTGTTGGTGCGGCAGAGGGCCCGTCTTGCTGCCAGATCCTAAGTCGGTCTTTTATGATGTTGTGGATTCAGAGGAAGACTTTGGTGCGAAGAAAATTGATGTAGACTTTGGTGTTGACCTTCAGCTTTCGGGGAATCATCGTCAGTGTGTCTTCCCCATTTCTACTGGACTTACTCTCGATTAGTGTGCTTGTATTAAAACCGGTTTGTAGGAAGATGGGATGAGGCCAGAGAAAATAGCAAAACTTTTAAAAAACTAACCTTTATAAGAAATATACTACAGATTGTTTTGTCTTATTTTTTGGTTTAGTGTCTTTTTGCTGAGTACGTTAAGTTATTCAAAATATCATATTAGTAAGTACAAAGATTTGTTTGATATAAGCTTGTATAATTGTTTGTAGCATTGTTATAAAAACAACATAAAATGTGAAATTATCCACTATAATAATAATGTCTTTTATATATTTTTACAAGGGTTGTCTGAAAAGTTTCCAACCTCAAGACGAAGATGTCATCACTCGTAAATAGTAGCTAGTCAGATCTATCTAGCATCTGAAGACAGTTACTCATCAAAGTTTCAGCCATTTTGGAAGCGCAGCTATTATGTAACAGTCGATTGAGAGAGTTGTGATTTTTTTTTTTTTTTCAATTATATTTTCTTCAACATTTTCTCTTTGTAACTCTACAGTCTACACACTTCTCCCATCTCTATAAGCCGTCCAAATAGTACTCGGTGTTTTTCTCTGGAAAAATAACTGTTCACAATAAACTCTTTGTTTTTGGCTCAATCAAATCACCGAGTTAGATTGACTTAGAGACGTCAAATTTTAACACAGCAAGCCTTTATCTGTCTTTTATTACAAGGTTAATCGTTCAAAAACAAATGTTTAATGACAGTTGGATATTCTATTTTGCCCATTTTCACAAAAATACTCATATCAACTCACTCAAGGGTCATTCCAAGTGTAATCAAAAAAGGATATTTTTCACATTTGGCACATATTTTAATATTAGTTAAATACTCAAAAATCCAAAATTTCAGCCTTTTTTGTCCTCTAGTTCAGGATTTAGAGGCTTCTAAAGATTTAGCCTGATGCCACCTACCCAATATTAAAATGGATGTCTTTTGAATGTTTTTCAAGATATCGATTTACTTTAAGAACCTTTAAAAAATAATTATTTTATTCATTCTTTTGTTGTATTTTAATATATAAGGCCAAGAAAATGAGTTTTTTGAGATGCATTCGATTCAACTAAATTACTACATGCTAACAACCAAGCATGTATGGTTATTGCAAAAACTCAAGTATAATGATTAGTATATATATTCCTAAATTTACTCTACCTACGCAGATATTTTCATCTGTTGTATTTAAGTAGAATCGAATGCATTTCTAAAAACTTATTGTTTATGTTTCTGATAGAGGGAGAAGAGTCAAAAATTAGAACATTTTAAAAGCCGTGTTCACTCCTCCATATTTTTATTTTGTGCCATTTTAGTGCACAAAATAAGTAAAAGTTGGTAATTCAAGAATTTTCTATAATTTGTATTCAATATATCCTGAATGATGTCTTCAATACGGGGAGGAACAGAAGTACTGCTGGCCTTGATGAAGTCTGAGGAGAAGTGGTTCCACTCCTCCGTGATCATGACCTTCAGGGAATCACCATTTGGGTGAGAAGTGCTGTTCGTCTTGCCATCCAAGACTCTCTAAACAACAAAGTCCAGGGGTTCAAGTATAGTAAGGACGAAGGCCAGAAGGCAGCCATGTTCTCCTTGCAGAAATGCTGTACCTTCTTGGACTTGTGTGCCAGGGTACCGTCTTGGGCAAACACATTCAATCATGGCAACATATGGTGCCTGAGGACCTTGTAGTAAACGTCCGTGTTGTCTTTCTTGTTGGGAGGTATCTTGCCATCCGTCGGGCGCCACGACGCCGAGGACCATGACATGTGCTGGATGTTTGATCATGAAAGTTCCCTCGAAGTGAGCTTTTGATACAGACAAGAAGCGATCGTTTCTTCTGTACAGAACAGCGTCTACTGTGAAGATCGTGTGGCCGTGGTTCTTGAAGAACCACAGCATTTTTTCGCCCTCTCCAGCCTTTTTGCCTTCATTAACTCAGTCAGCAGATGCTTCAGGGACCCGACTCTTCAGGCCCAGGTCCTTCCTGATGGCCTTTCTGATGGTCTTGAAATCGATCTCCATCTAGTTCGCCATCTTCTTTGTGAATTTTGTCGTGCCCTTCTCATTTTCTTTCTTGGCCATGGCCACGTACTCGGCACCCCTCTTCCTGCTATGGCCTCTGCTTCCTGAAGACCATGTAGGAGTTGTTCATTGCCTTCCGGATGCTGTAGAAGGCAGCCAGGTACACGATACCGTTAGCTGAGATCTCCTTGGGATCGACTTATTTGCATAGGAGATTGTACACCCTCTGCCATTTTGGTTGTTGCTTAAACATTTTTGATGGCACAAAAACAAAACAAACATCAAACTGTAGCTTTTTTTCAGCTCTTTCGAAATGTTTCAATAACAAAATTATCAAAATTTGTGAAGGGAGGCTAGATGGCCTCAAAGAGGATTCTAATTTTTGAGTTCTCGCCCTGTATATTAGAAATATAATTATTTGTATTTTGTTATATTGAATGGAATAAAGACCTTGCGGAAGAGAATATAGAGAGGAAAAAAAGAGGGGAGACTTTTTTTTTGATGTTTGTTCAACATTGTTTTTATGTTGACGGGCCACATATGTAATTGTTTATTATTAGAGTAGTAATTGAAAGGGAAATACAAAATTTAAGAGGAAAATAATAAAATAACGTAAAATGAATTATTTCTGAATGAAAAATTTTAACGATAAAAAAATAAAAGAATCAATTATATCCATTAGAGAAAGAACAATATGAATATATATTTTGCTTTATACACAAATGGGGAAATGTCTCTATAAATTAAGAATTTGTATATTGCAAGGATGGTTTCAATGTCTATTCAGATAGAAAAAATGGTTACATTATCTCATTTTTATTTATTCTTAATGTAAATCTAACTCAATTATGATTTAGGAGTATATCCAAAGAGTAGATGAAGCTTTTGTCTCAACTAAAGTCTGAGGCTTCATCCATGCATGAGACGAGATGGATCCAAAATAAAAACTGTTTCAGACTCTCCTCCTTCCTTTTTTTCTTACCCTTCATTGACCCCGTTACATCTATCATCATCCGTTGGGCTGTTAATCCTAAGCATTTTCCGTATTTATATACAGGGGTGCCCTGAAGTATCCGGACATACTTATAATCAGAGACGTCTGCAGGACACATATATATTTTGGAGGTAGGTTTGGTGTTTGGAATTTAAATAAAATAATAATTCTAAAACCAAAATTCTAAAATCCACAGCTATTTACAAAAAATTAAATAATTGGGATAAATTTAAAAAATCCATACCTATTCACAAAATATTTCAAAAATCCAGAGTTGTTTATAAAAAGCTTTTCTAATATAAAATTTTTTGAAAACATTTTCAAATAATAAATTTTTTGGAGAAAAATTTCAAAAATCTATAGCTATTCCCAGACAATTACATTTTTGGAAAATAATTAAAAATTTATTAGCTTTTCACAGAATATAATTTTTTTTGGAAATTAATTTGAAAAAAGAATTTTTTGGGGAAAAAGTTTCCATAATTTAATTTTGAATATTAAATTTTGTAGAAAATAATTAAAAAAATCCATAGTTTTTCACAGAAAGAAAAAAAATTTCAAAAATTTATGGCTATTCACAAAAAATTAAATTTTTTGGATAGAGTTAAAAAATTCGGAGCTATTCTCACAAAATTAAATTTTTTGGAAAAAAAATTCTAAAATTAAATTTCAAATATAAAATTTTTGAAAAAAAATTCTAAAATTAAATTTCAAATATAAAATTTTTGAAAAAAAAATCAAATATTAAATTTTTCGAAAAAAAAGTTTAAAAATGTATAGCTTTTCTCAGACAAATAAATTTTTTGTAGAAAATAATCAAAAATCCATAGCCATTCACAAAAAATTTCAATAATCCAGAGCTGTTCATAAAAATTCCCTCATCTTTCATATTACCTATGTTACGGAATTACTTCCCTTACACAACAAAACCCTATGTATTTTATTGTCAACTGTCGATTTCTAAAAGGACAGGAATTAACATTTATTGTTAATCTCTCGTAGTTGTTGTATATACATATATTGGCCATTTTATTATTTCTATGAAGAAATTTTGACTATCACATAGAAATACAAAAATATAGCCACGCTTATAATAAAATATTACAAAGCAATATAATAAATTTTTAATACAGTTTTAAATACATAATATGTAGGATTTTCATATTATGAATATAAATAAGTGGCATTTCTTTTAAATTGTCGATAAATAATATGACAATGATAGTTTGATATAAATAACAGTTGGTATGAATGAATTATTTGGCTAACTACCAGATGTTATCAGACTTTTTTCTTTCTTTTTTCGAGGAAAGGCTACGTGGTACAAAAAGATAACTACGTGAGGTATTGTCTTATTCCACGTCGTTATCTTTATTATATCACGCAACCTTTCATAAAAAAACACGGGGGGGTTGGAAAGGGCTAAAATCAACTCGTAGTTAGACGAATAAGTCAACCATGCCAACTGTTAATTATATCTTACATACTCGTAAACTATCATTTTAATATTATTTCTTCACCATTTTTAAAATGAATTATATATTATTAAAATCTAAATAGTATATTATTCCATACTATACTGCTACAATACTGGTTAGAACTCCATTTGTTTAAAATTGTTATGTATTCTTGACTCCTTTCCTACCTTCTCATCTTTTAGTTATTGTTATTATTTAATATATGTATAAGGTCCTATCCTCATTATTCCTCTTATGTATGTTTGTCAGAGGTGTAATGATTATGTATTAATAAGAATATATACGTGTTCCTATTAAATTACACCTTTGCCTTAGTCCTCCACGTTTCTTCTCTCTCCTTTTCTCTGGGTCGTCTGGATTTCTTTATTTAATTGTTTGTGTATGATTATCAAAATTTATTCATAGAAATAATAAAATGGCCAATGCATATTTTGTAAACGACGAGAGATCAATAAGAATATCCTATTGAAAACAGGGCATAAGAATAGAATAACTTATTACTTTGTGTATTTACGAAAAAGAATAAATTATGAAAAAGCCATGAGGTATCAAGTGAGAGGAAGGAATCGACAGCTGACAACGAAATAAAGAGGGTATTTTTGTGTTAGCGAGGTAACGCCGTGATTATCTCCTACGTTTGTTTCCCTCTCTAAAACTTACAATCTCCTTTTTAAAACAGTGTGGAAAGATACAAAACAAACATGGACCAGGAGTAACTCTTAAAATATTACCTTCTTAATTTTGTATTCTATATATTGTTTATTTTTCATAAAATTGTTTATTTTCTTTTCTTTAGAAAAAGGCTGTTTAAAGACGCCAATAAGTTGTTAACAGAACCATCTCTTGAGCATTCAGAACCTACATCAAAAATTTCAGTAAAGTCAATTAATTTGTTTAGACACACACACAATGACATTCGCATTATATATATAAAAGAAACCGAAAATCAAGAAATTGTAATCCTAAGAATTGTAAAGAATTTTTTAGAGGAGAGCAGCTTAGCTGTTATGACGCTCACAAATAGCTGCAAGCAGCTAAAAGATTAAGGAAATAAACACAAGTCCCACTCCGTATCGAGTATTTGATCCCTAATATACGAGGGTAATCTGAGATGTGGTTGACAAGATCTGTTATATTATTCAATATAGTCTCCTTGTAACTCTACAGTCTACATCTTTGAAACCCGTCCAAATATTATACTCCAGTTTTCTCTGCCAAATAATTGTTCAGGAGGGCCTCTTCATTTGAAAAAAAAATCTGCCTTCAGCTTGTCAAGTAATGATGCGTTGTATGCTCCAGTAATGGTTTTTTCTTTTTGAAGATAAAATTATAAAATAACTCTATGAATATTCATCTATAAATATCCCAAGTTTAACATGGCAGGACTCAAGGTTACTAAAAATACAAGGTTAGACGATCATGTAATCAAGCTTACTAGAATGTTCAATTTAATGTATTGTGCCGACTTCTAAGCAAAACACACAGGTTATGGTGTCCTAGAGAATAACAGCGGTTCTCTAACATTACCAGTCACAGAGGGCGATATACGGCTATTCTTAATAGCATTTATTCTCTATGACGTCACTACTAAAAAGCGTGGTGGAAGTCAAACATCAGTCGGAAAAGTGTTACTATGGTATAGCCTTGTATTTCTGGGAGAAGAACAGCTAAGCTGTCATATCGTTTCATTATATCTGCTACAAGCAGCTGTGATATGAAGAAAACAAACACAAGTCCCACTCTGCATCTATAAATTATATATTAGGAATTACATCGATATAGATCCTCAAATCTACTCCGAGTCCAAGAGGGGCTTACACATATAACCAGTATTGCTAATCTGTAGAATTTTGGGGATGTTAAGATAAAAATAAACCGAAAATAAAGGTGGTAATCCTTATAACTTGAAGAATATTTGGGAGCACAACAGTGTTACTCTTCGTCCAATGTCTCAATTTATACAACTTTGAACAAAATTATTGATATACATACATCCACCTATTAAAGGACCCCTTAAGTCCTTTAAAAAAACTATTTATTGATTTAAATTTGTAATTGATTAAGGAATAAGAGTCCGAAACCGTTGCTTTCGAATCATTATATTCCTTATAGTATTCTCATGTCCTGGTATTGAATCTCTTTAACCTTTCACATATTTCATCACTTTTAACAATTTATAAAGAAAGTCCTTATCCAATCAGGAGCATAAGAGACAGATTCCTTCTCAAAAGTCATCTTATTTCCAAGGGATTCATAAATAAACTCCGGAAAATGCCCTTTATATGGTGATGGAGTGAGAGGGATTTGATCACTGCGCCATCTAACTGAGTAATATGAAATATTTTATCGATTGAGAATGTGGGGGAAATTAAATAGAGTAGAATATATAGAACAATCTAGAGTTAAGTTACTGTGAATAGGTATTTCAGCTTTCTATCCTTATTCTCTCTCTGTTATCCTTTGATAATTATCGCGTTTACATGGTACTAAGGGCATAAAACGCTTGATGAGAAAGTCGTACTATTGAATGATTTACATATTAGTATATTCAGTTAATTATTAACTATATATACGAGTTTATAATCGATAAGTTGCTATTATATGAACGACTGATCATCATTGGGGTACTTCGTAGCTACATGCAAGCGATCCCCCTTTTAAAATTGGTACCTTCAATAGAATGATAACATGCAAAACACAGGAAGTAGTGCTTTCGTTATATTAAAGTTCCAAGAGAATATTATTACCTTTGATCCATTTTACAAAAACCTCTTCAATAATTCACCAACTAAATTAGCAAAATGATTTTTTACTATATGAAAATCTGTATATTAGTATTAAGAACGATCCTTCTTCCATATCATGTGAAATTCTTCACAATGAGAAAGCCTTTATATATAGGCTCTGTCCATGGTTGTGGTAAAGCGATTCATGCTCCATCTAACTGATTAAAAGTCACTTAACATTGACACAGTACAGAGTAGGAATTACATTTACTATATGTTACTTTATTAAAATACATTTGAAAATTTGTCATGGGGTATTTGTATATTTATTCTCCCTATGTTATAAAAGTGACAAATAATACACATAATTAATTACGGCTATAAAATATATATTTGTTATTGTTATATTATTCCCCAAAAAATAATTCCTTTAATATTTCAAATTTTGGATCTCGGTCATTTACGACTCAATACATGATAATATTTTTTTAAGTTGTGCATTCAAACCTTTGAACGTTTTCCCTCACAGAGTGAAGAAGAAGTTGAGGACGTCGTAGTTGACCGAAACATTCTAATTGTATTATTGATCAATAGGTGAAGGTGAACAATAAATGTTTAGCATGTTCCATTCTCACTGTTTTATACATTGATCAAACTTTTTTAAAGGAGTTTTTCAGTTTTTATATAGGTATTTGATGCCTTTAAGAATAATAATAAAAAAGACTTAACACTCGCATTGGATACTACTTAATGCATATAATAAAGACTGATTAAATCAATCAAAGTAATATGAACTGAAAGTCCACGGGAAATGCATAGAGCTTAGATTTGTACAGTTTTAGTTTTTTGTGCGTTTTTTTTTACCGATAAGGGACGATAAAAGTTGGAAAGTTTGAGAAAAATATCACTCTATTATTTCCATTTTAATGGTTAATTAATATTTATAACATGAAAAAAATATAGTATAAAGGTGTCAACAGAGTAATGTCAGGCCTTATTTATTCGGTCAAGTTAGTTCAGTCATGTCTTGTGATAGTCCTATCATTTTCTTGGGACCGAATTTAATCCGTTTAATAAGTATGTAGGACTGAACTAGAAAACTGTGAACATGTGAACGTTTTCTCTTACGTCATAAATTGTATTATAATTGAAGGAGACGCCATCTTGTGTCTCAAAGTCTTTTTACTTCATTAAATGGACAATTTCTCAATAAATCTAGGAGAAACTTAATCAAAGGTCTTAAATAATTAAAAAGAGACTTAACACTTGCATTGAATACAAATTAATGTAGTTAATAATTGTATTAAATATCTTATGAATTCCTTTGTAATAGTTAATTGATTGTGTACAACATATAAATAAGATTGTATAACTGTGTAACAGGGGCGTCCTCAGAGAGTGGGCTGTAGACCCTGACCCCAAATTAAGGAATTTTTGCTTTTTACTGGAATTTTTTGGTCAGGATAAAAAAAATTGAAGTTTCTTGTAAATAGCTGAGGATTTTTGGATTTTTCTTTACAAAAAAAAAAAAATTCTGTGAGTAGCTTTGGATTTTGGATGTTTTTTTTCAAAAAATTAATTTTTTTTGAACAGCTGTTGATTTATGATATTTTTCTTCCAAAAATTGAATATTTAAATTTTTTGTGAATAAATGTTGATTTTTAAATTTTTTTCAAAAAATTAATTTTTTTAGGAACAACTGTTGATTTTTGACATTTTTAATCCAAAAAATATTTCAAATTTTTTTTCAAAAATGTAATTTTTTGTGAATAGCTTTGGATTTTTGACATTTTTCTTCCAAAAAATTGAATATTTTAAACTTTTTTCCAAAAAAAATGATTTTTTTTGTGAATAGCTGTGGATTTTGAAATTTTTTTCCAAAAAATTTAATATTTGAAATTTTTTTTCCAAAAAACAAGCCCTCCCAAAAAAAAAATAAAAAAAATATATATTTTCCTGCATACGCCCCAGTGTAATAACATATTTTAATACATTTTAGGGTCAGATATATACTTACCAAAAATAGAGGGATATTTTTTAATAGAGATTAAAACAATAAGTCCTTTTATTTCTTGGTTCCTTTTGACTAGATCAAATACTTCACTATTAATGTAAAAATGATTTGATTCCTATAAAACTTGGTTGTTTATGCCTCTTCCAAAATGTCTAACAGGAATAATGCTGATGTCAGATGCATATAAAAGTTCTACATATATATCAAAGAGGGCGCTACGAATATAAATTGAATATGACAAATGATTACTATTATAATATACATTGAATAAAAAAATTCAATCAACTTTTCGTCAAAATATTTATTGACTTTATCGTCAATAAATATTATTATTCAACAATGAACATTGTTCTTTTTCTTTTCTTTTCTTTTCCTTTGAATAATCTGACTCTTCGAGCCTCTCTACCAATTAAAAACATCCAAGACAAAACGTGAAAAATAAAATAAGAAGAAGAAGAAGAACTTGAAGAACCGTTTAAAATTGATTTTTAACCTCTCATTAAAACGCGCTCATACGGAATAAAAGCACAGCGCATCGGAACAAGTATTATTATTGTTCAACAAACTACAAGTTTTCTCATGGAATCGCCTTTTAGTGTCCGTAAAACGACCTTTTAAATAGTGCGGGATATCTTTTTTTCTATTCTTTTAATTCTTTTATATGTGCTGCGTCAACATAACAACAATCTTGGACAAGAATCAAGAAAAGGAAAAGATCTTAATTTATTTTTTTAATATTCCATAGACATATTTGAGTCCATTATAGTCTTATGATTCAAATTACTGGCATAAATGCAGATACCTAAAAAAGTTAACTATAGTTTAGAACCTTTATTTGATTTAAAATATAAATATTTGTCCCGATATTGCCGCTTTTGATACATCAATTTATACATTTTTCTTATGACGATTCATTTGGCCTACTTTAAGAGGAATTTGTGACGCTTTCAAAGAGTAAATACCTACAATTTGTTAGTTTAAATGAAGGATATTTTGATAAAGAATACAATCCACACTCCATTTTAAGAAATATCATTCTAGCTTGCCTGTGTGTTGACAGGCCACATATGTATTATGGTTTGTTTGGCAAGTCGTTACATGCATTATTATATCAAGCAACATTACCTTCAATAATTACTATACACAAAACCATTTGGTAGCAGTCAAGCAATTTTTTCCAAAAATGGAATTAGCATTCAATAATATATATTAATTCTTGGGAATTATTTACAAATTAACAAGAAATAATTCAAATTCAACCCTTCAACGTTCAACAAGTCGTTACCTTAATTGTATCTCGCAACATTTCCTTCGAAAGAAAGAAACATAAAAACGGGATTATTATAGAATGATGATTCAATAACTGTTGGGAATCCTCATCAGCTTAACAAGAGATCATTCAAATTCAACGAATCCAAATTTCAGAAAAATTAAAGGCTGATAACAAATAGGTCCCTTCTCCAAAAACAAGGAATATTTGTCATGACCATAGAAAAATTATCACTTTCTAAGAAAATTTTTAGAAAGATTTATCTTCTTATGAAAAAAAGTCATTTAATCAAATTCTCCACCAAAATTTTAATTTTTAAACCCTTTAGACTGTGGGATCTGGGGCACCATCAAGAGAAAGGCTTGTGCCACCTCCTATATGAATGGCGATCTTCTAAAAGGCTGACTTGCAGAAGTAGTGGACTGACATATCAGGGGTGGGGGATACATGAAAAAGACCTGCAAGGTCTTCACGCCTAAGATCAAGGGAATTTGAAATTTAATTGATTATAAAAAGTAAAACAAATAATGAGTGGCCCATTGAAATGTGAACACTTACTAATTCAATAATTAATGTTGTTTGAGTGATTGCCATTAATTTATATTTCAATATATTATAGTATAAACCATTAGTTACAAAACAAAACCAACATGATATCTCTAGCTTACGTACTAGTCGAGAAAATGACACTTGAATGGGGTCGACGAATTTACATTCGCTCACTCCAAGAAGTTGGGCATCTCCAGGACCATGTCTACGCTGTCAGAAAGTCGTAAACGTTGGAGAGGAAATAGGGCTCTGTCAAAAAGCCAAACTGGACACGGATGAGTTAAAGAAAACAGACCAGGTCAATTCCCTCAAGTCCATGATGGTCCATGCAAGAGGTGGGGTTCACTCCAGACTATCGAGAGAGCTATCCAAAAATGGGCGAAAAGGGCACTGTGGGGATGGATAGGCCACTTTTGACACCAGCAATGAACGAAACTTATCTCCTGCGTTGTAAAACTCTTTTGAACTCTTTTTTGACAATAACTACAGCTTTGACACAATCCCTTCGACACAAATTCTTTTGACAACACCTTTTGGGTGCATGTCGAGGGAAAGGGCGGCTACATGAGTGATTGAAAGAACTCAGACTCACATCTATTTAAAGTATTAATTTTGCTGAAATGCTCTTGACATTATTTTTTTTTGTTCCTCGGTATTTCCACTTATTATTTTATAAAAACATTAATTTTTGTACATATTAAATACAATATTCTGCAATACTATAGTAAAATCCTTAGGCAACGGTGTTCTTGTGCATCTAAATTTACATACAAGAACTTGTACTTTTGCAGCTATGTAATTCATTTCCATGTAACAAATATCCTTATGCTCAAGACTCAACTTAAAATTGAAAAAATAACTTAATCCCTTGGTCCATTGTACTAATTATATGAGTTCACTCGAACAAAAAATGTTGGAATGCCTCCAGTGATTGGTTACAGAAGAAACAGGTTCTCTCTTCCGATGTTCTACCATATAAACTAACCAAGGTTAGTAACTTGCTAACCACTCTGTACTACATACAAAATAAGGAATAGTATATCATTCGACTAAGCTCTCTGATTATATCCTAGACGGAGGTTTTAAAGCCGACCATATCTCTTCTTCTTTATCTGACCTAAAAATGGATTTCGTTTTGATTTGCTCACTAAAAGCATTCTCAGTCGATTGTTTTATAACATTTTCATATAATTAAAAAAACTATCACTAGGGCCTATTTTTCTTCTCTTAAAAACACCCTTCTCAAAATTCTTTGTCTTTCCAAAATCTCATTTGCCTTCAATTCACCATTTTCATTAAAACATCTCACAATAAATTTTACAAATCACCTATTCAAAAAGGTTGAGTCTTGGTGTGGTGGCTGCTCTTTCAAGTAGGACACCATGGTCGGTACATAAGTCGTCTGCAGACGACTTATTATTTTTTTATAAATAGCTATGAATTTTTCAAATTTTTTACGAAAAATTTACTTTTCTGTGAAAAACTATGGATGTTTGATTTTTTTTGTAGAACTTTGGATTTTTGAATTTTTTTCCCAAAAAACTTAATATTTGAATTTTTTTTGCAAAATATTTTATTTTTGAGGGTTTTTTTTTCAAATAAAATTACAAAAAAACAACCCTTTCTCCCCGAAAAAATAAATAATATGTATATATATAATTCTGTAGACTCCCTTGTATGGATATCACTATTAATTTTTTTTTGTGACATATAAATCGATTTTAAAATATGACGAATACATTTCTTCCTAAAAAAAACAAACAAACAAACCAAAAGACCAAATAAAAATGAGAACTCATCTATATTTCTCATCACCTTGCTTCAAGGTAAAAAAAAAAAAAAAAATAGATGGCCACACACATGCAGATAAGCACTTGATGGCTCAGGTTGAGAGAATGGGAGAAACAAGAAAAAATGTCAGAATTTACATACATATTTAATCAGGAATTAATGAGTTGAAATAACGGGTTAGATGATGCCCATAGAGGGCTATTGAGTTTGCCCATCATCGTCATCATCACTGAGTGATCGTAGAAACTTTCTCGCATTTTTCTTTTCAAGGAAAAAATGTCGAGTCACTCCCTCATCAATTGTTTGTTACCATTCCATTGCCATTTAGGGATGATGTTTGTATGTCTGTCTCGACATTCTTTGTCGCTGGTCATGGGTAAATAATTACGATTCCATATCATATTATCCAGGTAATTATCCCTCTTAATGTACATACAACATCAATATATACAGTATAAGAGAACATATCGTGGGGGATCTGAGATTGTAAGTGAATTACTGGATGTTCCCTATCTATTTAAATGGTAATATCTCAAAGTTGCATTTACTAATTTTAAAACTATGGGCAGGAGATGATGAGCTGTTCATCTTCCCTTTTTATTCATTGTTTAACAACTGACTTGTGTAAAAGTTGCCATGTTGCTCCGTGTGGAACTGACAAAAAAACACAATGGCAGGCAGAGCGGTGTGGATCCCACCGTCAAAAAACGTCTAGAAGCCGAATAATTGCTGTGGAGGAAGCCTGGAGGGGGTGTGGAATTCGTTCACGTCCGGATACAGGGTCACGTCGGCTGACTATATTATCTAGTTGAGGCCCAAGCGGATCCCATGGGTCAAAGTCAACTTTCCCAACGACAATGTGGTTCTCTGACAGGATAAAGATCCTGAGCATACCACCAAATTGGCTCAGTCCTTTCTTCAGAAGAGTACGGCTTTTTGACACAAGACAACGTGGCCACCAATCTCACCAGATGTGAACCCATTGGAAATGCTTTTTTGGAGGCTTGTGGATAGCAAGGCCTGTGAAAAATGCCACCACAGCACTGAAGTCCTGAAAGCCTCTGTCAATGATTAAGGACAAGGAATTAGTCTTCTTTCAGGCCATTATCAAGGGTAATTAAGGTTATATTGAGCTTTAATAAGCTTAAACTGTATTTAAAGAAGTAACAAAAAAGATGTCACAAAATTACACTCGTGAAGTATATAGTTCTGGATTAAGTTAGGGGTTCCGAATGGGGATGCAGTTTGATACATCCGGTATGTTAACAATTCAGCAATTCATATAATCTTTAAAAAATCTGCTGTTAGGTAGTATGTTATTTACTGGGTTAAGAATAGGATGAGAGTGGGATACAAGAATCAGGGTCACAACTTTTATTCATGCGGATCACACTCCAACCCAGATTTCAATGCTAATTGGATGGGCCAAGAATAATATTTATACTGTAAAAAGAAGTTGGAAGAGAATGAGAACATTAAAAAGGAAGGATGTTGATGACCTCAAGAACATCATTGAGATTAACTCTACCAAATCTATGTATAGACAATTTTCCCGACGATTTTACTTTCTAACAATGAAGTCAATCAAACAGTTGCAAGGCTCTGTGGTATGTGCTTGGTGATGTTAAAGAGGCCTATTTATGCAAACTACATCTTCAATGTTGGAAAGTACTTTTAATTGATCTGAAATCGGCAGCAGCTGTAAGAGTAATCATAATTTCGAATGAAAAAACATTTGATGTTGACCCCGAGTCCGGACCATATTCTTACGTCCTTCTTCTATTTATATAATACGAGTACTACCATAGTAGCCACGACCGAACGTAACATAATTAGATAAATAGCTGACACACTTGTTGATTATATTATCCGAAATATCGGGTCGTGCGAAAGTTTTGAGACCTAAATAAACGAACTAAGCAACGTATATGTACATATAATTATGTATACAGTGGTAAGGAAAAAAATGCTTTTCGTCATTTTCATCAATGTTTATGAGTTTATCAATTTTTTTATTTTAATCCGATGAAAATTATTATCAAAAAAATAGATCCATCCAATATTTTTTAATCATTTATCTGCAAAAATCCAGCTGTTTTGCCCTGGCTTTGTTTCATTTCTAATATTTCTCTCTGGCACGTATAATAGATTGTTAGTTAATTCCTTCAGCATGGTTATCATTATATCCTGAAGACTTTAGCCATTCCTCCTGGACAGAGATTAATTGGAAGGAAGTTTGTTTTTCAACAAGACAACGACCCAAAACATTCATCCAAGCTCGGCAAGAACTTCTTGGAAAAGAAAAAAGGCTCTCACATCTTATCTATTATGCTATGGCTAGCTCAATCTTCTGATTTGAACCCAATAGAGCTATTAAGGGAACACCTAGACAGAAAAGTTCGGGAAAAGAGCCCAACAAGTACGAATGAGTTCTGGAACATTTTGAAGAATGCTTGAAATGAAATGAAACCTGCCTATATTGAAAAACTAACGGCAAGAATTCCAAAAGTCTGTAAAGTAATTATAGCGGCAAAGGGGGGAGCTAAAATGTGAACAAAAAAATATATAATTTTTTACAAATCATTGTTTATACCCATATTAAACCTTATTCTTTTTTCATTTTAATAGTCGTCTAATTATTGTTTTACCTGATGATAAAGTCATTGATAGTTAGGAAAATAAGTGGAATTCCCTTTTCTCCAAACTTTTTCTTGCGAATGTACATTTAATATCCAAAACAATTTTGTTAATATAATTTAGAAAAATAATATGAAGGATAATTAATTTTGAATATGATCCAGATAGGCAGGAATAACGGCTTCCAAGCGGCGGTGGAATTTATTTCAAGTGCTTTTGATGTAGGCATATGACATGACAGCGCACTGCATACTGACAAAAGTCCTTTACATAAGGGTATTTGGGTATTGGACTCTGCAGGTCTGGGACTCTCCTTCCGCCAGACTCTAATCCAGGAGATTCAGATCTGCTGATTGGGGAGCCTAAGAGATTAACCACTAAAAAACCGTTATTAAATTTTTTTGGTTCTTCTTTCCATCCTCTCTGCTATAAGGAGAGGTACTTTTTGGGCACGTAGAGTGACACGGGGGACCTTGATACAATGACATCTATGGCCATTTCTGTTATGGAAAGATATGGTTGTTCTTTTATGGCTTTGACTACAGCTTCAATAGTCAATGCTCGTGGACAATCACTCTTGAGGGCATTTTCGAGATCCTCACCCTTATCCAGACGCTCCTTGACACGGTAGATGGTTGCCTTTCAGACATATTGGGGCGGAATAACTCCTTTGGAAAGTTTCTGGCCGCAACTAAGGTTGCAATATTTTCCACATGGGAAAAGAGGAGACTCCATGCTCTCTGTAGAAGGCGAAAAGAATCAAAATGTTGTAGTACACACTGATTCATTAATGTCTCAATGCTGTTGCATTACTCGGCATATAAAGCATCCTCAAATTAGATACAAACTCTGTAAAGTTTTATTTCTCACCCGGTACATATTATGCCAAAAAAACAAAGTGAAAGAATAGAAATTCACCCACCAAATTCCTACATATGATTCACTATTCGTGACCTACATAATATATTTGTAGCTTTGAATGCGCATGTAAGTAATATGTACATATTTTAAGATAATACCAATACTATTAACACAAAACCTCAAAAAAGAAAGAAGGGAACAAAATCACCCCCAAACTCATTGTCAAAGTGTCTCAAAAATGAAGGGGGGAGGAGTCTTTACTTAATGGAGGAATGGAATTTCTAAGTAGCACTTGAAATATATCATAAAAAAACCTATCTAAGGGGTATTTTCTATATGACGTCATCATATGCTCCCTATCATTGCTATTATATTATTCTGGACATTTGATTATCCTGTAAATAATAATATGTTACATAATCACCATTATTTGAATGCAGAAAGGGAAACTGTTACTGCTCCCAAAATACGTGAAAAAGTTATACGTTGAAAGACCAAATGCCTTCCAAAGACACTTATTTCACATGTCGTTACCTTTATTGTATCACGCAACTTTTCCAACAAAAGGAAATACATAAATAAAAGGCTCAAAATCTGTTGTTAATAGTTGGTCAATTCCTACCAACTATGGAATTATTATTCAATAATTGTTTGGAATTGTTCTCATGCTAACAAAAACTAATACGAATTCAAACAATCAATGTTAAGATCACTGATTAGGAGGAAAGAATCAGAAACTGACGATAAAATACCTTAAAATAGACATTTTTCTCTTAGCAAGGTACGCCTTCTAATAAGGATGAGTAGGAAGATTTCAAGACGGCAATGATTGGATGTACCACAAATGATGCCGAATCTTCATTGTTACAGGAACTCTTATTTGAATCTCTAGATACTACTAATTACTACCCTTTGGTCACATGAGAACTTGGTGAGATTTCAGGGGGAACTCTTAATTGAACCCCTAAGATACCATTACAGATAAATCATGATACACTTTGACTTCATCCAGATCAATAAGGAGAGTTTGAAGCCAAAGGTCTATGGACTTTATTTAACAAGGTAAGCATATAAATAACATTATATTTGATTCGGCTCCCGTCAGCCACCGCCATGTGCTCGATCCTGTATCTGAAGCTGGCAAAGGGCGTTTTTGATGTGAGCAGGATTCCACTTCTTGGCCTTACACACACTGATGGTCTTTGAGCATGGATGGGACTTGGCACATGCCTTTTCCTCTAACTCCCCCTAGATGTAGAAGTCTAAGTGTTCATGTATGGGGTACGGGGTAGGGGAGAAGTCCAAGAAAGCTGGAACATTGGCTTGGAGTAATTTTAGCCCCTTGCACCAGTTCAGAGTCCTGTTGGAACACATTTGGGTCAAATTCACTGGACGGCAATGTTCTTTGTAGAGTAGTAACTTTGTTAAGCATTGACTTTAATTATAACTCTTCTATGCTTCAATTAATCAAAATTCATCTTAAGTAATAGTATACTCATTATAATTTCATTGGTCTATGTTTGTGTTTTATTGTACATAAACTTGATGGTTTTTTTTAATAGCATTTATTGTTTTTTCCCTGCCTTTTCCTTATGTGTATATTTATAGTTTTTTTCATATTTTTTCTCCATACCTTGTGTGTAAAAAAAAAAAAAAAAGTATACCGATTAAAAAAAGGGAAAACCGTTGATGAGTGTTCTTTTTTTCTTTCTTCATTATTTAATAAGTCGTGGGGGTGTTAACATCTTCCTCTACTTACAAAAAGAACTCTCGCCTATCTTTGGCTGGAATAGATTTAAAAATGTATAATAAAATAAATATAAATGAATTTAAATCCTTCAATTAAAATTATTCATTTCATTTTTTGGTTGCAACTTGTACGCCATATATAATCATGATAAAAATTCGGGAGAGAGGCTTGGGCGCCTAAAAAAGAGGCTAGCAACGCCACTGCTTATTAACACCTTGTCTGTGTGGCAAATATCTAATAAAGTAGCCAAAATGGACCGATTATGGTTTGAAGGGGCCATGTCGGAGCCAATATAAGTCTTCTAAATCAAATATAATGTCGAAACTATATATAAAACTCTTGCAGATCTAGACTCATCCAAATAATTTGAATTTGACGTTTCTGTGATATAGATACTCGTATCAGGAAAGCTCTTTTGAATAAAAAAATACAGGGTAAAAAGAAACGTCGGGTAAAAAGACATTAAATTGACGTTGAAAATTTTGGTCTGAGAAAGTTATCTATATTTCAGAAACAACTCTGAATTATGGCCTGAAATTTGGCATACTTAATTTACTCATGGATTTAAGCTTGTACGCCAAAAATCATCCAAATCTGAGGGTGACATTTTTTATTTATTTTCTTTGATTTGACATGTAATGACACCAATGTCAATTATATGTTGGATTTTCAAGAGTGTCAAAAGGGGTTTGATTATATTTACATCAAATGGACTCAAACAACGAAAAATGTTGTATACAATGAGGTTTTACAAATAGGCATTTACCTATTATATATTTATAGTTTATCATTTTAGCTTAGAATTTTTAACATAAACAAAATAAATATTGAATTTTTCATTGACTATCTTTAAGTCTAGATTATACTAATTAAAAAAACGGGATACAAACCCCTCAATGACACCAAGAGGGATACCTTCTTTAAGTACCATCAAGTGGGCCTTGCCTGGACTGAATATGACATGAAGGGCCTGGACCGGGGTTCTCAGTCCTTACTAAGGAACAACACATCACTATTCTTCAGTGGTAGGTATGACCTTGGTTCAAAAGCATTAAATGTACCTACATAGGATATTCGTGCTTTTTTCTTTCACTTTTTATTATTTCAATTTGATGATAAGAATGATATCTAAAAAGACTATGTACATAGTTTGACTTCCATACCTATAAGGCAAGAAAACACCATTCCGACGTAGTCAAGACAGAGAATGCATTCAAATCTAATCAAAGTCATTCGTGAGAAAAGATTTATTCCTCTCTCTCTTATCACAAGAGCAAATCATTTACGAAACAAGGTTTTTTTTCTTAAAGTAGAGTCGAACGTGCGTTGAAGGGTTTTTTATATAGCATTCATATGTCATGTACTTAGGTCTAGTATGTCATTCCAAGCCATCTGCAGATTCTTCAACAGTAACAACAAAAAAACCACCAAAATCTGATTGAAAAAAATAAATAACTTAATCTTGGAAGGGGAAGGAAATTGAAGAAGAAAGTTTGAGTCAGCTCTGGGGTGAGTTGACTCAAAAAGTCCCTTGAACAAAAAGACAAAAGCAAGCTCGAATAATTTTTCTACAAAACTGATCGTTGGCTTCTTCGACGAATGATCATCAATAACTAATAACAAATTATTCTTACTAGACCTTTGGGTGTGTCTCAAATTACACTTAATGTAGCCAAAATTTATTTTCACATTAATAGAAAGAAAAGTTTTGAGATTATATCTATGAAATATTGGGATATATAAATTGTCTGTCAACACAAAAGCAAGCTACAATTATTTTTTCAAAGTTGAGTGTGGATTAGTGTTGTATTTTCGAGGAAATATTCTCCATTATATTGACAAATTATTTTTATATTCCCTTTTAAGGTACTACAAATTGGACTTGAAGAAGACAAAAATTGATGTTCCCCATAAAAGAATTAGAAATTGATACATTTTTGTTTGAAAGGGGACCTTTCTGGCCCAATATAAGTCTCTTAAATCAAATAAAATGGATAAACTATAGCTAAAATTACAGACAAAACTAGGGTCTATTATTTTTTTATGTTGACACACAACAAATGTCTCTTTTTTTCCCACCCTACGGGGTTGGGATTTTGCGTCTAGAAAAACTAAGAATAATTATTATTACAATTATTTTCCCAAAATTAATTTCGGAATTCAAACCAACTTCAACCACAGCCTCCAACCTGCCCCTGAATGGGGCAGAAACCTTAATGAGGAATTCCATTTGTATCTTGCCCACAAGGAGTGAAAAGTGTTATTTGCACATTTATCGAAAAAAAAAAAATCCAAAAATCCAAATTTTTAAATTAATTTTTTCCCCACATCTACTCACAAAAAATTTTAATAATTCAGTTATTCACGAAAAATTAAACTTTTTAGAAAATATTTTCAAAAATCCCCAGCTGTTAACAAAAAATTTCAAAAACGCAAAACCGTTTACCCAAAAATATTTTTTTTGAAAAAAAATTTCAAATATTAATTTCTTTGTAAAAAGCAAAATTTCCTGATTTTTTAATAGGGGAGCACCCCCTGCTGACGCCCTTGCAGCTCCTCTGAAGTATTAATCAGAGCCCGATAATAATTGGTCGAAGAAAATACAATTTTCAATTTTGATAACCCTTCTTCCAGCTCGCCTTTGTGTTCACGGGTCACATATATACTATTATGAACTCTGAAGTTCCGTATCGAATTCATAATTTTATACAAATAAATGAACGTAGAAAAAATCATTTATAAATGTTCCATATATATATATACTCTAAATACAAGAGCGTATAAAATTGAGAGCTTTTTCATTACGTTCAGAGTTGGATTTTTTTTAAAAGAGCTGATCGAATGGGTAATTTATGAAATAACTCAAGCACACTTGTGAAATTAAAGAATAAAAAGTGATTTGACACTTTTATCATCATTTATATGTTGTACAAATTCAAATATAAATTCGTTAAATCCTTTTTTTAATTTTAAAAGGGGAGAAGAAGAAGAAAAGTGTATATGAAAGTTTACTCTCTGCTCCTTTATTGATAGTAATGCAAATCGTGTGTATTTGGGACATGTTAAGAAAAAGAAACCGAAAATCTACATGGGCACCCTGACATTTTGTGTAATATTTTTTTCATTCGATCAGCTACAATCAGAAAATAATGTAATCTCTCGAAACCTCTAATAATAAAAAGACGGGATTCTCCATAAGGTTCTTTTAGAGCTCAGTATATGGTATATATTTGATAAAGCTGGTGTTGTGGCTTCACGAACTGAGTTGACTCGCGTCACAACATATATAAAAACGATGGGGTATATAAATAACGTCACTAAAGACCGATAGAGCTATTGCAGAAGAGTTGCAAATAACAGGCAAACCCCCTGAGATCTACTATTAGTTGGGGGGGTATGGGGGGAGCTTAGATGTGTGATCTCTTCGGCGCACATATCGATCTCCAACCAAAAGATATTCGCAGTGGACGCTATTCTGAACAGGAGAAATGACTGTTTCTTGGCTTTCGTTAGTTTTTGACACAAAACATTCACTGCTTATGACGTTTATTAAAATATAAACTTATTTATACAAAAATATCCAAAAGTTTTGGGAAAGGAATTCCATTCATATGTATTTATGTGGAGTTGGCAACAATAAAAAGAGAAAAAAATTATGAAAATTTGTTGATCTACGTATAGCCCGCATCATTTTTTTACATTTTCAGAAAGCAAATATTAAAAATTTCTTATGGTTTCTCTCTTTTTTGTCCATTGGGTAGGTTTAGAGAAAAACTTTCCTAATATTATTTAAATGTCAGATTAATGTCTATCATAATTGCGCAATGCAAAATGATGATTAATTTTGCCTTTCAAACTTTGAACAAGATGTACTAGAACTGATTAAAAAAAAAAAAAAAGAAATGTATTTGAGTGACATCATCAAGGACCGATTTTATATGAATTTTAGGACTCATATGAAGGATTGAACTTGTCGTGACCAAGACTGAACTTGAGGGAACTGTAGTCTTCAGTCCTAAATAAGGACCCATACAACACTATCCATGCTTAAAACAAGTAGAATAATGATAGATTGCGTGAATATTTACTTGAGATCTAACTTATTGACTTTCAAAACACTCAGTGAACTTCCCACAATTACTCTATTTGAATTATTATCTGTTACATGTTGATTTTTAGTTTAGTTTAACATATATTATATTGTATTTGAATGTATTTGAAGGAACATGAATATTTGTGTATCTTGCATGGCTTCAGTCTTTCTATACAATATATATTAAGAGAAAAGGACCCCTGTAATACTAATCCCTCCTTACTCCTTCTCTTAAATCAACACAAAATTGATTTACTTGAAACCCTTGGTATAATACATAAGTCATGGGAATTAGTATCTCTTTTCAACGAAGGTAATGGTGTATTTTTCTTCTATGACTTTAAGGGGTATCATGGTCGAGGACTTACAAAAAGGGAAAAAAGAATTTGACGAAATATATTTTAAAATACATGAAATAATAATAAGTTTGAGGAAGCCTTTCGATATGTTGACAATTACTTCCAAGGGTTTTACATATATTTTCATGTAATTTATGGATACATATAATTATCATTATGTGAATGCTGCCACGCTTTAGGGGTAGTTATTTGTGTCATTTCACACACACAGATAATTTTTTGAAGGAGTCAATGTAGAAAAGATACCTTATTATTAGTATCTGAACATAAAAACAATCTTGAAATAATAATCAAGGAAAATAGAAAGTCCCAATTAATTTTTTTACTTTATATATACAGGGTGGTTCAGATAAATTGGGAGTATCTTTAAAGGCTTATAAACAACGAACTAAATAAAATGGAATCATGACTTTTATTCATTTGAAAGCTACATTTAGTCAAATTCAATTAATTATAATGAAATTCACCTCTCTTAATAACTTTGGTCACACAGCGGCAGAAGCTTTGGCAGGCCTGGACGATCTCGTGTAGATTCAGCATTGTCATTATACAGGTCATTTACTTCTTCAGGTCCTCCACAGACGAATGGTACTTGGCACAAGACTTATGTTCAACCCTCCCCCAGAGATAGAAATCCAATCCAATTGCTATGTTTAAAATCCAGGCTCCAAAAATGAGAGTATTTTGTGGCCAAGACGCTGTACACTTTTTTGATGTTGTGGGCCGGTGCACTGTCTTGTTGGAAGGTGCAATTTGGGGAATGACCAGCCAGGGAATGTAAATACAAAGTGCAAAACCAGAACCAATACAATGGAAGCTGGATCCGCAGGAGGTCACCCGTAAGAGGCCATTAAATTTTGATTGGTCAATATGAAGGTTCAGTTAACACCAAACATTAATTAAGAATCGACTATAACCTTGAATTGAAATACAAAACCTTATTTGATTTTAGGCAGAGGTTTTGCTCTCTACCGAGTGTCATTTTAGTTTTAGATGGCCTATGTGTTGATGGTCATATTGATCCTATTTTTATTTGCGAATGACAAATACTTCACCAAAAGTGGCCAAATAATTTATTTGCTAATATATATTTTTTATCACATTAGCAAAATAATTAACAAATCACCCTAAACAGGGAGACCCTATTAAATACATAGATATAATCAATCCTTAGCACATCGAGCTAGTTATATAATCATTAACAATATATGAAATATTTTTCAACACTTTCCTTCAAACAATAAGGGGTTTCTCCCACCCCAATTCCCTCAACAATAGAAAAAAAAGGAGAGAAAAACGCCCATTTTTTTTTTTTTTTTTGTAATTGTTAACCATATTAAAAACCATGGCATATGTCCAAAATGATCTTCACACCTCACATTAATAATGTCTTTACTAACAATATCATGACCACAAAATATGATTGAAAAAATCAAATTCGCTCATAATGAAGCCAATGAGTGTAAAAGAGAGGTGTTACATGACGTCATCAAGCGCCATGTTTGAATGGCGCTGTATATTATTACTAAATAATAATATATACTGTGTGGGACGTGTGTGTCTACTTCAAAAAGTAAGTCAAGAGGGGGGGGGGGTCAATCGTTAGAATTGTTGTTGCCGCCTAGGTAATAAAACTAGTCGTTCACGCTTATTACACGATTGATTTCATTTCTTTCTTTTTTTATCTAGCAAGGTATCTTCTCTCTAATGCCTTATTTATAGATAGCCGCTTGACTAAGTGCTCTTTCCATATTGCATATAACTTACATTGTAACTCACTTATTGATTCACGCAACCTTTCCTTGCATGGAAAAGAAACCGAAAAAAGTGCCACAATCAATTGGTAATTGTTAGGCATCTGGTCTTGAGATAGGACGGGTCTTGGACCGAACCAGAAGTACTCGTGACCCTCTAAATAAAACTTGTATTATCTGAAAAGACCAAAGACCCGAACTTAATCCTTCATCCTAATTATCAAACAAAGAATTTATCCATTTTTCAACTTTTCTTTCCAATTTCGATTACGGCTAGTTTTATTAATTATTTTTAATTAACCCCTTGGGCCTGCTGCAAATTGCACTTTTAAAGACGCCAAAATTGATAATCACAATAAAATATTAATCAACACAAAAACTAGTTGAATGATTTTTCTCAAAATTGAGTATGAAATTACATTTGTATTCTTTGACGAATATTCGTCAATTTATATCTTCAAATTATTCTGATTAATCCTTTGGGCTTAACTAAAATCAATCCTCAGAATAAAAGAATGATACATCGACAGACTAAAAGAGGCTAAATCGGGGCCAATATAATTCTTTTAAATCAAATAAAGGCTCTCAACTATCGCTAAAATTCCTGGGTACCATAATTCATCACAGTAATTTAAATAATAAGCCTATAATTGACTCAATAATATATATATGAATCATTGGACTGTTTGTTCTATAGCGGGTAGTCCATTAACATTTAAGCACTTACTAATTCAATAAATTAATGAAGGTTGAGTGATTGAAATTAATTCATATTCCCAAATATTAAAGCAAAAATAACTACTTACAAAACAAAGCAAGCTTGATTTCTCTAGCTTACGTACAAGTTCAGAAAATGACATTTGAACGTGATCAAGGAATTTCCTTTTGCGCACTCCAAGCAATTGGGCGTCTCCAGGACCCGTTGGAGAGGAAACAGGACTCTTTCAAAAAGGCAAACTGAATCCGTATGAGTAAAAGAAAACAGCCCAGACCAATCCCCTCAAGTACATGAGGGGCAATGCAAGAGATCTCGGGGTCCCATAGGGCTATAAAAAAAGTAGATTGAGCCTTGTGAGGATGGAAAGGCCACTTTTGACACCAGCAATGAAAAAAACAAATTTCCACATTTGTAAGACTATTTTGAGTGAGTGACGCTAAACCCCTCGAACAGACATTTTGAGTGTATGTCGTCGATGAGAATGCCTCAAACGTTTTTTCATCAAAACAAACACCGAGGCCCTCAAAGCCACTGTCAGTCAGCATTGGGATCCCATGACAGAGGACTAGCGGGTGGCAGGCCTTCCGTTATGTCCTGGAAACCATCAATGCCGCTACATTAATGATTAAGAGTGCTCAGACACACGTCTATTCATGGTATTCATTTTGTTTAAATTCGTTAGTTAATAAATAAATTATATCTTGTTGAATTTTAAAGTTCAAGTGTGCATATTTTAATGGACAACTGGGTATTCTGTACAAGTTCACTGCCCCCCTTTTTTTAGATCAAATGTAATATTTCTACAGTAGGACTTGTAACAGAACATCACCTCTAGAACAAATTGTACTGACAATAAATGTAATTGATTATTGAGGAGTCAACAGATAGATACTATGTAATGACCAGAGCTAAGCGTCCGAGTAATTGTGGTTCTTTAAAGTTTCAAAATTTCTAAAGAGTGCTTTTATATTTATGCAAGAGTGGATTTGTTGATATGCCTCATTGTTATGCTCCACACTATTCAGAGCCGTGTTTCTGATTCCTTTACTTTTCGTCGCAGTCCTTAACGTTCATTCAATACGTACTCATATGTACATAGAATAATAGGAACAATGCTCTGACAACTCAAAGGAGGAATATACATACATATTTAACAAGGAAAGTAATTTATATCTTGTCGCCCGACTTGTTTTCTATATTATACACCATGAATCAATGTATACTACATATTATATGTTATTTCTACAAGATAAAGCTCCACGTCTCCGCCTCCTGGCTCTCATGATGGGAAAATAAACGGCAAAATAGGATGTCAATTCAATCATATCCGAAACAAGAGTAATTACTCATAAAATATTTACATACTAGTTGACGATATATGTTTCATTAGAGTTGTAAGAAATATGATATGAACGCGTGCGATATTCTTTAATAGTTGGTAATCTGAAAAGTATGTGTTTTAAAAAAAAAAAATTGCTGTTATCAGTAGGGATGTGAAAATTGTCTAAATCTTCCCGAGTGTAAATCAAAATGAAAAGTATATAAAATGTTTTTTACTGGATTTTTTTTTTTCATCATGACAAAAAAAATTGACAGGAAATTTTTTTTAAGGATTTCTTTTCAAAAAAATCCTAAAACTAACCCATCTTCACCCGGATGATCTTGAATACTCTAAGGATACCCTTATATTTAAGCCCTTTCCTGCCTTACTCCTACTCAGGGTCACTGCCATGGGAGGGGTAGCACCCACATGGGTGATTAGAATCGGAAAAAAATTAATGTAAGTCCACAAGTTTGGATTATTAAAAAAATCCACTCATATCTGAGTGGAAAAAAATGAATAAAACAAACTTGAATGGGCATTTGGTAGATTGTAAACCCTTTGCTTATAATCAAATTGAATTATGTATTTCAATTGGTTATAAGGTTGTGCTCCATTATACATTTTTAATTAACCATGTGTTACCTTGACCTCTCAAAATTTAATGTCCTCTTACTTTAACTATTGGTTATATGACCTTGGTATCTATTTTGATCAAAATCGATCTGTAACTTTTCGTGTAATCCTGCTGACTAAGAAACAAACAGAGGCAAAAACATAACTTCCGTTCAACTTCGTTACGAAAGTAATTACTAATAATATATTTACATACTACTTGAGGGATAGGTGACGATATAGATATCCCTAGAGTTGTATAAAATATGATCTGAAAGTGTGCGATATTTTTTAATAGTTGGCTAGTTGAAGAGTGATTTAATTTTATTTTCCAAGGCTGTTATCCATAGGGTTGTGAAAAATGTTTAAATCCTAGCGTTAGGCACTTTTGCCTTACACAATTTTACCTTCTAGGACATTTTGCCTTAAATTAGTTCCCCTTAAAACCATTTTGCATCAAGGATATTTCCTGATAATTAATACATATTATACGTATATATAAATGAGATTTATTTGGGTTATTTGTCATTGAAATGGATGCTCCCTTTGAACTTTCAAAACAAAATATGAAATATGTATTACTTTAAAATATATAAGGTGCTTGTTATGAGGAAATAGTTCAGTGATTTCCACTTCATCATGATCCAGAAATCATTCCAATTGACTTTTGTATTGACAAGCCATACATATACTTACATAAAGCCTAATATTTAATGGTCGTCTCGCTCTCGTTTCGTCTGATTTCAACTGTGTCTAATCAATATATTAGAAAGAACGGTGGAGCATGCTCAAAATGGCAGGAACCTATAGCCTTAATAAATCCTTAAACAGGGAAATGCTCATCAAAGATATAGGCTTAAAATTTCATACACTTATAAAGAGATATTATTGAAGGTTTTATAGCTCAACTATTATTGTACTAATGAAGAGATTTTTGTCGAGTGCAGGAAGCATGACTTATGGTAATACTTAATTAAGATGTTTGTCAACATCGACTGCCAATTATATGATTTTTGGAGGGGAGATGAATTACTGCTATAAAGTGAAAAAACTTTAAAATTTGAAAAATGCAAATATAATCCGCACTCAATTTTGAGAACAAATATTCTAGCTTACTTTTGTGTTGACGGGAGGGTATTTATATATTATATTGAAGTTTATGAATTAAAAGCGATTTGTTCCCCTCTAAGAGGGGTTATACGTACCCCAACACAAACATTCGGATTATTTGATGGCTATCTACTCCTCAATCCTTTTAGTTTTTGAATTGTATTACAAAAGTGGGAAATTCTATTTAGGATTAAATTCTCTCTACATAGTCTTACATACAATAACCTGTAATCTTTATTCACGATGAAAATATATTACTGTGACGTCATGTGATTTTTGATGTCAGTCATCCTGGAAGGGTTATAAACAATCCAATTTTAAAATAAATTAAACCCTTTCTTGAATAAGATTAATTAACAAATAAAATAACTTGTAACTTTTAATGCTGATCAAAATTACTAGTAATTAATACTGTTGAGACTAGGTACAAGATCGATTTTTGTTTCCAGTTCAATGCAATGCGGGTTTTTTTGTTGGACCAATTTACACCAATATTTCGGTCCAGACAGCAATCTCAGACCATGGACAAAAATGTCATTTTTTTCAAATCCTGGAACGATTTATTTTTTGGTCTCAATTAGTGTTGGGTTCAGGTTTGAATCCTATACTAGTCTAAGACCGTTATAATTTTTAGAGGACCAAACTAATTGTGTCCTTTAAATAAGTTCGTTCTGGATCAGTCTCATAGAAAAATTCGGTCTTGTTCGATCTCATAAAAAAATGAATCGGTCTCATTTAAAATTTGGTCAAGACCTATTTTATAGATGAATTGTTGATGGTGTCAGTTGTGTTTCAAAATTGTGAACATAGTAAATCAATCTTCAGTAACGTCTTATAAAGCTAAATGTTCCATAAATCATATCTGAACAACTCATAAATCAGTAAAGTGGAGGGGGGGGCATTGATTGAGATTGAAAAAAATCAGTCTATATATTGAGAAAAAAAGAATTGGTCCACGATTTGAAACCGAGGGAATTTTGGTTCAAGTTTGGACATAAATATCGGTTCTAGTTTGGACAAAATATCGGTTCAAATTGATCTAGGAAATATCACTAAAGAACATGGCTCGACGGTCGTTAAAATTTGCCACTAGCCAACGGAGCTAATCAAATGTCTCTTGATTCCAGGGAAAACAACTATACAATACCATTTTGTCTAATCAGAAACAAGGGCATTAAGTGATTTACAGAACATGTTGGTTCTGGAATTGAAATTTACAGAGTATTCCGTACATAGAAATGTCTGCTTTATTAAAAAAAAAAAAAAAATCAGAACTACGTGGGAAGTGAAAAATTTGTCTTTTCAAAATGACACCATATATTTGCTCTCAATGTCTATTCGACGTATGAGACGTTGGCACAAGGTAATACTTATAATCCGAACCCAAAATTGCCTGTGTATGTTCTGTAGTTAAGTTAGGGAATTACGTAGCCAAACGGGCTAATTACAGGTCACCTAGTACTAGCTTGACTGTTTTGTTTTTACTAATCACGGGCTAGAGTGTGTTTAGAGCTGAATACCGAACCAAAATAAAAATACGGGTTTGGCCGAGTCTAAACACTAGTAATTACATTGTATTCATTCATATTAGGAAGATTAAATATTGGTCTACGGTCTGAGATTGCAGTCTGCAACGAAATATCAATCCAAATCTTTGTAGTAAAACCCTCCTAAGAATGTAATTGGGGAAAAAATCTGTCTATAATCGAATTTTAACACTGGTCTAAATGTTCATTTGGTAAATTGGTCATTTTTTTGTTCAATTATTTAATATTTATAATTATAAATTGTGATGTTATCCCGAAATAGGTATGCAAAGTCAACATACCTGCTACCTATAACTGTGTATACATATAATTTTATCATACACAAACTTTTAGTTTGTACACTACTCGCTACAATAATCATCTCCTTGTAGAATATTTTTGGATTAGCCTTGAATGCTTATTGAAACATAACTGCCCCATTCTGGTTGATTTATTGGTGTCGTCATATCTTTCCAGAATGCCTTCAAAGAATTACAAGAATACATATTGTGTATATATATATATATACATTGTACAATTTATATCCTTTTCATCTAATCTAAATATTTATTATATATACAATGTATTGTAGACAGTTCCATTTTCGGGGTGATATTTTTTTCCGCTTGCACAAAGAACTTTTCAGATGAGGACAATCAAATAACTAACGTTGACAAAGTTACAGGCCTCTTCGACCATTTTTGGGGTGGTACAAATCGTTTTAATTTGTAAAAATTCTATTTTTTGTTGTGTAGTGAAGCCTCGTAATTAAATATTACTGTATGTTTTGGGTCCCCACCCTGTATGTGCTCAATGATTTGCAATTTCCCTGTGTTATCAAACATAACATAAGATAATACTACTCCTCAAGCTTTCATAGGTTGATATATAATGTGTGATAAAATATGGACCGACATAACTCAACAGACAACGCGATATGTAGAAATTATTCTCTTGAACTAAATGTGCCTAAGTTCGATACTCGGTTGTTCCTAGAGAATAAGAAGATTATACATATTTAATGTATATGTACTTCAAAAACCAAAAGCTCACAACCGGTAAAACAGGCGCTGGATATTTCTGTATTACTATGGTGGCTAATATGCCATGCGACAAAATCACCAAAAGGCGAAATTACCAATGGTGAAAATATATCTGCAAAACTACCCCCTGAAAAAATGCTCTAGGCAGAATGATATACAACCGTTATAAAATAATTTAAGGGGTCTGAAACGTGCTTAATGATTTGCCATTTCTCTCTTTTATCAGAGGTAATGCGTCCATGTACTGATGCATAATAAGGGATGTAAAAAACTATATTTTTTGACTCATAGTTGGTACAAGAGCCCTAAAAAACTTTTTCCCGAACTAAAATAGCCTGTACCTCATCAAAAATGGCCTGACAAATTTTATTGGTCTTCGTAGTAAAGGTTTTTGAGGAGGAA
The DNA here is from genome assembly GCF_016086655.4 of Lepeophtheirus salmonis. Lineage (NCBI taxonomy): Eukaryota > Metazoa > Arthropoda > Copepoda > Siphonostomatoida > Caligidae > Lepeophtheirus > Lepeophtheirus salmonis. The sequence goes on along the minus strand of NC_052133.2, from coordinate 8,530,385 downwards.
GAGAAAAATATCCACCCAAAAGCGAGGCATTCTAATATACAGATATCAACATTCTACATACTCGTACATATATCCCAGATGTTTACTGTATTTGTACAAATTATTTATTGAAATGAAAATAATTAATTGATGATTTCTTCTCCAAGTACAAATACGTACACTGAAGAGTTAATTTTTCATTTTTGGTTGAGTTGAGTTAATCTAGAGTAACAATAAAAAAATAAAAAATAAATTATTATTATACATACATATTGAATATGTGAAGACATCCTCCGAGTATCAATCTGAATTTAAAATGAATTCATAATAATTTATGTCGTGTAATATGGTTCTAATAACGTTGTTCCCATCTGTTATGTTTCTATTTAATAAATATCCAATCCTCATCATACATATGTGACGCGTCGACATAAAATCAAAAATCTTGTACAATAATCAAGAAAATGAAAAAATCTCGATATCATTTTTTTACTTCATATATACAAATACAGCCCAATATGGACTCATGAACATATTTGAGTCAATTATAGGCTCATTATCATAATTACTGGGTTGAATTTGAACCAGAGACAAAATAGGCAATAAAGTTAGTATTATGTGGAACAATTCGAATAGAACAAGTGCTAATCACTTCTCTCCCATCAATTAATTATCATTTGACAAGATTGATTATTCATATTAGAAAAGACTCATGGATTCTATCATTATTCTATAGAAAATAACTCTCTAATGGAAATGATAATTACAAATTTTGATTAAAAAACATTTCAATCTAAATAAACAATAACTAGTTATAATGCTCATTTGTTTATATCTTAACAGGCGTGTCTGCAAGGAATTTGAGCAACCCTAGATGAAGTTATGGCCCACCAAAAGAGTTAATAAGAATAATTAATTAGTTGATAGAAATTGTCGGATATTTGAAGAAGAATACAAATTAAATTCACTCTCAAATTTGTTAAAAATCATTATACTTGCTTTTATGTTGACGGATCACTTACTATTAGATAGTCATAGAAGAGGCCTTAAAGTTCTTCTTCCTTGTTGTATACGAACATCTATTATAAATATTATCCATCGCTTAAGTACCTACGTAAATAGAAAGACAAAAACAAAGTGTTGTAGATTCTTCCAATCTTGCAAATTAGTGTTGAGACACGGTTCGAAACCGAATTTTTTTTCCCCTTGTACTATCTTATGAGATTTTTTCCAGACTGATTAATTTCTGTCTTAAAAAAACACACAAAAAAACACCTATGAATTAAGATTACAACTATGAGGCGTGTTCAAAAAGTAAGGTTACACTCTATTTTTTTAGGGAAAAATATTTATTTATTCTTCAATATTTATATTGTCCCTATCTAAGTGTTGCCCCTCAGATACAATACACTTGTGCGAACCCCTTGTTCTAATCCTCGAAGTACTTCTCATAAGCATTTTTCGGTATAGCCTTGAACTCTTACAGCAATGTAGTCATTATATCCTCAATCGTTACAAATCACATGGGGGCAAATCCGGTGAATATGGTGGTTACGGCGCGATTGTGGTGTTGTTTTCGGCAAAAAAATGCGGAAATTCTTTAGGTCAAAAATAAGCAGTTTCGGAAAAAAACATCTCTGACACTCGTCTCATGTTCAAAACGTTCAATTTATGGCACGATCCAACCGAAATGTCAATATCCTCAGCAACTTATTTGATAGTGATTTGACGGTTTTTAAAAACAATTTTCTTCACTGCCCCAACGTTTTTAACTGTTGTTGACGTGCTTGGAGTACAGAGCGAGGCTCCTCTTTGGCATATTCCTGGCTATCTTGGAAGAGTTTGTAACACTTGTAAACATTTTTTTATACACAGTATTGCCAAGTTCAATATTTCAAGTGTTTTGGAACACATAATTTCATTTTTTTTTACATAAAATTTGATGCAAATTTTTTGATCCATATTTTTCAATAGCAAAAAATTACCAAACAGGCAAAATACTTCGTACCGTAATGCCTCTCACAACCAAACTAAATATATGATTTATCTGAAATATTAGATACATGTTCATGACGAGTGTACTAAAATAAAAAAATAAAAATCGATCAAGCAACTGTTCCTTTCCGTGGAATTTAAAAAGACATTTTACTTTTTGAACACACCTCGTATGTTCGACAGGATTTTTTAGATCGAACCTCAAAACTATTTTTGCAAACGTGCATATCACCGATTTAATTCCCCTTTTAACAAGAAGTGAGTTAAGCTTTAAGATATTAGCAGTAAATATATATTTAGTTGTCCTTTCCGATTAATGATGATAATATATAATCAGTACTGATCCGGAAAATAATAAACCACAACCATCCCATCTCTGAGAAGTAGTAAAATATAATCATTTTATATACCAAATAATATAATATTTTGTTAAAAAAAAATTACCTTCAGATTTAGGGATTTACATCATTATTAGTGAGTCCAACGATCAGGGATTTTTACTTGTGTGAAATGGAGTGTAAAAGTTGTTACTATATTGAAAAATAAAACTTGAAATAAAACAAAATAATCGATAAATTCCATATATAGGTAATAAATATTTTAACTGAGTCCCTCATCAAATGCATGGGTATATCTACATAGTGTTGAGACCCGATCCAAGACCGAACTTTTGTTTTGTTCAGTCTTAAGTGATTTTTTATAGAACGATATTTCTGTCCATACAGCGAAATTAGACCCTAGACTAAAAAATTAATCGTTTTCAAATCGTAGTCCAATATTTTGGGTCTCCATACCGGGTAGTCCTTTGAAATTTGAACACTCACTAATTAAATAATGAAAGAAGTTTAAAGGATTGAAATTAATTCATATTCAGTTATATAAAAGCACAATCAATTAATTAGAATACAAAATAAATCAGATCTCTCTAGCTTACGTACCGATAAATTTCCATTCGCTCACTCCAAGCAGTTGGATGTCTTTAGGACCACCGTCTACGACGCCAACAAGTCCGAAACGTTGGAGAGGAAGAAAGGATCTGTGAAAAGGCCAAGCTGGACTCGGAGGAGTTAAAAAAAACCCAGCCCAGGCCGGTCCCCTCAAGTCCATGAGGGCCCACATCAGAGCTATAAAAAAGTGAGTGGAAAGAAGCTTGTGTGAGGCTGGAAAGGCCACTTTTGACACCAGCAATCAAATAAACCCATCTTCTTCGTCGTAAGACTCTATTGAAATTTTTTGTCACTTTTGGGGGCCCCTCAAACAATACGGACCCAAATAATCACAAAACTCTATGAAATGTTTCTTAGTACGAAATCTTATCTTTCTAATGTCATCTAGTGTAAAGCAGTTAGACATTACTAAAATCATCTATAGGGAAAAAGAAGGATTGTTTTTCCTACTTCCATTATATAGACCGATTTTCTCCCTTATTCTCCTGATATAGGAGTTCTACAAATAGGGTAGATGTAAGTAATTTAAATTCATATGACGTTTGTGGGTCCTTACCTTTATTATATAACGCAACCTTTCATAAGAGAAGAAACAAGGAAAAATCAGTTCATATTCAATAGACCAATCAACATCTTCATAGTGTTCAAACTCGGTCCAAGACTGATCTTTTTGTTCAGTTCGTTCTTAATTAATTTTGGTCCGGACCGTAACCTTAGACCCTAAGCCGAAAGTCGAATCATTTTTAAACTGTAGATCACTTTTTACAGTCTTCATATATATATCATTTTTTTTTCCGGGCACAATATATAAACCCATATTGTCCCTTATCCCCTTTATTTATGAATTCTATAATAATACAATTTATGCAAGTCATTTAACTTCATATGACGTTTGTAGTTCGATGTTCACAAATTTAAAATCAACTGATGTTATCAATAATTCACCTATCCGTTGAGGGTGAATTTTACATGATGCCGATCCAGGCCCAATGTTCTCTGGGAAAAATACGGAAAAAGGGCCAAAATCAGTTGGTAACCATTTTTTCCAACTAAGGAATGATTATGCAATAACTGTTTAAAAGTGTTCACAGCTTAAAAGGAGCTTATTCTAATTGAACCAATCAACGTTCAGAAAGTTGATGAGGAAAAAAGAGGCAGAAGCATCGAGCCCTGACAACAAAGTACTGTGTAATTTTCTGTGTTAGCAAAGTTACACTCTCTGATTGAGACTGAACTTTTCTTTGAGAAGGACTTTATTATTTCGGTCTACTCAGGATCATAAGCGGTCTAGGATTTTCAAACACAAACCCAACACCAATAAGCATTTCATAGGAAAAATGCAGATATTGGTATTTGAACGAAAATAATAAAAGAACAAAATGTCTATATATAATAATAATATTTAAAGTGTGAATCCTACGCTTGATTAACGGCTAATTAATGCTCGACTAATTATGATGCATACTCAAAGCTGTTATAGTTATACAAATATAGGATATTATTCCCATCAAACCAAAAGTGAAAAAGAGAAAAAAAATCACAAGTTATTTTGTGCTCATAATAATAATTTGTGGACAATGGACCACCATTGTCCACAAAATCTTTTTACATTGACCGACCCTACATTGTATCATCTAATCCAATTAATAGGAATGAAGCTTCCTATAGTCAATAGAGCCCAATATTTCTCATGAACAAAATATCGTAATAATTGTCCAAAAAAGATTCTTTTCAAAACATCACAATTATGACATTTATTTACATAACATGGTGAAAGCCCCAAACGGTGGGCAGGCAGCAGACAGTAAATGAATGGATGAAGCATGAATACAATACTTTTAATGAACAAGAATAAAAAAGACCACCTAATGAGGCAGATGGGCCAAACATTGTCTATTAATGATAAATTTATCACCCTAAGCTGATGACAACATATGAAAAAACTATATAAAGTACATAAATACAATCAAAATGAAGATTAATTTCAATTCATGTTCCATGACTTTCAATTCGAAATCCTATCAATGTCCCTATCATCCCATCATTTATATTTTGTTCATGTTCTGAAGTGTTTTTAAATACTTGTTCATTACATAAAAGTACTTGCTAGGATTTCTTTCTTGGCGTCCCGTTTTCTCGTAACTTCGCTGGGTTGTACAGCTACTGGGAATACCATGAGAAATATCACATTTAATTGTTTCGTTTTACTATAGAGAAGGTTGTCATGTGACGTCAGCATTAGCGGCCATTTTGGAAGAGGCATAAACAAACAAGTTGTTTGAGAATAAAAACCCATTAATATGAAGGTAAAAGGGTGAACCATTGGATGTCAAAATGTAACCAACTTTACCGTCTATTAAAAGTCTATCTCTCTATAGAGCGTTTCTATGTGACGTCCGCATTGTTAATGTTGGTCATTCTGAGAGCCTAAACAACCAAATTTGATAAGAATTTTGTAACTAAAATTAATGGAAAATAGTCATCTATAAGAATTCAAAATGTGACCAACAATTAAAATTACTGAAGCCTTTGCTCTCTTTCAAAAATATAGCCCAGTTTTGTTATATATCAAAGCCTACACTATTTTAGAAATATTTTACAATCTCATTTATATGGGTATTATAGATATTAATTAACTATTAGAATGGAAGGAACAAGATATTTTTCCCCGACAATCCTATTTTTCTCGTCCCTAATTGATACCCCCATAAACATTTAGACATTTGATGGGGATTTTACTCTGATATGATAGAAATTTCACTGTTTATCATTTGCATCAAGTAGTATTTAATGCAGGCGTTAAATTTCTTTTATTATTAGAGCCATTTGATGAAGTCACATCACGATTTCTTCATTTAATATGGTAAAATATCAACTTTGTACCCCCAAAATAGCACAGCCTTCAATTACAATGCAATTTATGACTACTTCATTGTATGTGTAGTGTTATTTGTTAAGCTATAACAAAACTGTTTTTATTCGAGTCATCCCATATATATATATATATACCTTGTGCTTTTATATCGTTTACAAGATGTAACTTGTACGAACAAGTTGTACAAGTGGCATTCAAAAAGTCATATGAAAATTGGGGTGAGCGTAAATATTCCCCCTGAGATAATGTTATACAAAATATGGTAACATTGAGATAAAATATATTTATTTTGTTTTAATGTTCCGCTAATTGGTTAGATGGAGTTGCACTGATTAAGTATAAGTAAACATTATAGAATTACATTTACTCCATCTGAACTAGGAATCTTGTGTGAAGTCCAGATACATAAAGTATATCTCCTTCTCTAGGGAGGACCGGGCGCAAATATACACACTTTGATTTTCATTAAAATAACTTCTTCCGAGTGCGTTGCCCATTGAGCTACGTCGTTCCATTCTCAATCGGTTTAAAAAAATAAATTTGGTCTAGAGACGCAAATCTACGCACATGTAGTTCAAGAGAATAATTTCTCCGAGTGCGTTGTGCATTGAGCTTTCGTCGTTCCATTAATGACATATTTTCTTTATATTTAATTTATGAGTGAACTAGAAAAAAATTGACAGCAAAAATTTCATCCATATTTAAAAGGACTTATTAAAAAAGATATAATTTGAAGAAAAAAAAAACCCTCATTAAGTCAATTATTGACACATTTTAGTAAAAAAGCGATAAGAAAGATCATTAAAAATATATTAGAAATGATTAGAAAAGGTCTTTTGTTGTTTGAAAATGCTCATATTTTATTTCCCATCAATTTAGTCATACCGTATTAAAGTAGGGAAAAATGAGATCTCAGGAAAATATTGTGTTATTTTATTATGCATTTTCAAATCAATTTACACCTAAGATAGGCGAGAATTCTTCTTTGGGAGGGCGATGTTACACACACACACGATTAATTAAATAATGATAAAAAAGAAAAAAGAGCACACGCATTTACCTTTTTTCTTTTTCTAATTGCCATACATACTTTTTTCCCCCTCTTTATCTACATATAATATAGTGAGACCTAGTAAGGCCTAAAACATGTCCTACCGGTATGTAAAAATAAGAGAAACTGAAAATTAAGGGTGTAGTTCTACGAATTAGAAGAATGTTTGGGAGGAGAGCAGCTTAGCTGTCATAACATTTTATTAGATCAGCTGCGAGCATCTGAGAGAGAAATGAACACAAATCCCACCCCATATTTAGCAATAGTATAAACTGAAGTACTCCAATGAAGATCCTCAATTCAACTCCGAGTACAACAAGGACTTATAACTCCGCAGCAAGCCCTTATTGTTACTCTCCATCCTTCATGAACACATGCTCTCGTAATTACTTTATATTCAGATGTTCTCTCTTGAAGAATTAAATAATAACAAATAAAATAGCTTGTTCAGAATGCCTACCAATTTAAAGGCTCTCCTGATTTCAATGGCATATTTTATACAGTTCTGGAGATATTTTAGGGATTCACTAAGAGTACCAACAGTGTAGATAATCTTCCCCTTTCGTATCGTCTTCATTGATAAATTAGATTGGTTGATTATGATTACTATTGTTATCGTGTCGCCTGGATGCAATACGTACAGTGCACATCTTTGTAGTGGTAAGTTTTATCCCATAAGCTTATTATGTTGGATACACAATATAATGTATATACTCGGATGTATATGCATGTAACATAAATCGTACCTACTACACGTAGGGAGGAGATTGGTTAATCTTGATTGGATTTACATAGTGTCGATATAATATAAATAAGATATATGCACATTGATGTGTGTCAAGTCCTACCAACGTTTTTCCAAAAGATCCTGTATTTCTTTAATTCGGATTCCAAATTCTTTGCCCCCAAACAAAGAAGATATTTTCATAGTCCGAGACATTTCTGATTCCAGACTCGAGTACAACCGCCCTGAGTAGATAACAGGTACACTTTATAAGTTTGACCACACGTCATACATTCTCTTTCTATCTCCAAATTGGAGAGCCAAAAGCGGAAAGTTGAAATTAAATTATCGATACCTTTTAATAATAAAGAAATAAATTCGTTTAATGCTGCGAACTATTTTATTGGAGTAGTGGGAAAAGGACTAGGAGTGGATTTGTGGACGAGGCCAGGAGAGATCACATCTCTAGCTTGTAAAGTACTACTACTATTTCTACAATGTAATCTCCTTCGGCCTGTTTCCTCAGTCTATAGATCGGCTCCGATGCCCTCTTTTCTCCCATGTATAGCTCATATTAACAAAGAA